>NW_006201743.1:601653-611635 GCF_000334495.1 Tupaia belangeri chinensis | reverse complement strand
TTTCAGCAGACAGGAGTCTATTTATAGATTCACGAGTCAAGAAATATGTGTCTGTTCTGAAAGGAAGAGTCCCGACTCCCTGCTGATACCTTCCAAATGGCAAGAGTAACCCTCTAATTGCAAACTGTCTCTGGGTCCCACATCTAGTTTTCGGGACCAATTGACAGTAGAATTCATTATATGTTTCCCTGTTGAGATGTTCCATGCTTCAGTAAGGAATGCCACCCTGTCCATACAAAAGGCCCTCAGACCTCAGTCCAACAATGGGAAAATTCATCTGAAGAGTGGAGGTTGAGCTATGACCAAGCTCAGGAAAAATCTTAAAGCAAATCTGTAAAGCTTAAATTAGCATTCACTATTACTAAATTACAAATACAAACTAAGTTTTTTAAAAAGCCCATCTTTCTAACTCAATAAAAAAAATTTTTTTAGAAACCATTTTCATTTCATCTCTATTTAATGGGCAGATCAATATGTTCAGATCCAAGGGACAGAGGCATTCATACCTGCAGGTGGGATCCAGTTTAGGACAGGTGTGCTGGGTACTCTGGGTATTTCCACAGATCCGCACACCCCCTTTCTCCATTCCATTCTCTGCCCGTAGTGCTATGGGTTTAGCCTGTCTGTCCTCTGGCTGCGGTTAGACTTAGCCAGTAGAGGCCTTCATCGGAGATGGAAGGGTGAGAGAGGCTTCATTTCTCTGCCAGAGGCCACAGCTGTCCCCAACAGCCCTCCCTGACAGCTACCACTCTGAGGTTCTGAAACTCATGTCTTTTGACTTGTCAGGCCAGGGTAGCTTGTGGCTTCCTACTGTTCTCAGGCTTGGCTGGGTATTTCGCCTTCCTTGGTGGGAATTCTTGACCATATCTACATCCTTGATAAAGGCCTTTCATCTCACTCTTCTAGATTACCCTGGTTTATCAAACCATCTTGTATTTATTTATTTATTTTTTAAATTAAGGGTTTTCCCATAGGGTACCTGTGCTCCCTAGAGAGACAGAGACACAGAGAGGGAAAGTGAGAAATCACCCCCTGGGGGGGGGGAAGGGGATAACCATGTGGCAATCCCTTCTCCTCCATTCTCCTCCTGGTACTTTGGGCATGCATACATATGTGCTCAGTGTGAGTTTCAAGCTGCTGGGTTTAGGACTGGAACCACAGAAGGCCATGTTGGAGTCCAGTGCCTTAAGCACCATGCCACCTGCAAGCCTCTCATCAAGCCATCTGATTCCTGATAAAACCCTGACTGATAAGTGGGAAAAACCTAACTGAGAGCTTCTCAGTAAATTACCTCAGCATCACCTGCCAATCAAGCCTACAGCCCTCCTCTCCGCCGTGGATTTATTCATTCAGCAAACATTTACTGAATGACAGCAGCCATGTGCTATCTACAGCATGAGGTACTTTCAAAGCAACTTAGAGATTAGAGTGGTTACCGACACAGCCTTGGGCTCAACAGGAAGGCTTCCTAGAGGAAGAAACAGGTGTAATCAGGAACCTAAAAGATGAATAAAAGACACCAGAAAAGAGGATGAGAGGTAAGAGTGTGCGTAGCACAGGGAACAGAATGTGCACTGGACCAGAGAGCACAGGGAATGTAGTACATGGAGGAGCTGGGTTTATTCAGCACAGTTGCAATGAGGTGGCTAGCTAAAGGGATAGAGGTCCTGATCCAGCAGGTATTGTTAATCATGGGATGAAATAGGATTTTATATTAAAGGCAATATTGGTTTGATAATTTTATATAATATTTACTTTATAAATGTGTATAATTATATCATTTTAATAATTTTATAATTTTATATTAAAGGCTTACAGCTGTTGACAGTTGTAAGCCCAGGTGCTTGTGACTGGATTGGCATGTCTAAGGATCTTTCTTACTGCAGAAAAGAGGAGAAGACGGGTAGAAGGGAGGAGAGGCAAGGAGATGAGTTAGGAGACCTTTGAAGGAGCCCAGGCATCTGGACCTCAGTCAGGGTGGTGGGGTTAGAAGAATGGATAGATTCAAAGGTGTTTGGGAAGTAGACACCTGTGTGTCCTGGCTTCTCTGTTTGTTGGCCTTGCTCCATTTATAGTTGTCATGTCCCCTGACACCGAGCTGCTTACCTGGTGCCTCTGGTTCCCCAGACAGTCCCCGTCTTGCACCGGTCTCCAGCCCCGGGCCAGCCCTGTCTTCCATTCTGTGAAACCACCATGAGGACAGAGGCACCAGGATTTGGCAAGGTCCTTGAATGTGTTTTCTAGTCTAACTCTCATGATCATTATGGAACTTTTTCATTAATATTTTCATTTTGCCAACAAGAAACAGGAGGCTTGGCTTCCTGAAATAAGTCACACAGTTACAGAGTGGTGGTGACAGGAGACTGATGTGTCTGGGTTGAAAATCCATGTTTTCCCCGATACACTGCCTGCATTGAATTTAACTCTATTATTAAGAGACTACATAATATAGATGACTGCAAGTTAATGATTACACATCTGAGTAGCCTTGAAGAGAGGCATCCTCTTGAACTGCAAGCAAGACATAAACCTCACTGCCACCTGTCATCAGCAAACCTAACGGTGGCACTATGTCCTTAAATGTAAAACCGTATGTGGCCCCTTGGCCCCTACTATATTTTTCTTGATAGCCTATCACTGTATGTCTTGAAACCAACAGAAAGCTGACACCTTACAAATTCTGTTCTGCAATTTTAGCACTGAAAGTTGATTATTTTGCTGCTTTTTAACTTTCTGTCTAGCTCAAGACAAATGTGTGGTTTTTAAAAAAATAATGGGACCATTTTTGAACTCTATAAAAATATTACCATTTAATCATAACATTAGGAGTTCCTTGAGGGCAGCATGATGTTCCTATTCATCTTCACGGACCACTCTTGGCACATGGCTCAGGCTCCAGAAAGGCATGTTGGATGACACTGTACTGCAGAAACATTTCGGCTTCACCCATTGGATCCCCGGCCTACAGGAGGACTACATTTGATCCTTTACTGCTTCTTTAATCTTGCCAGGCCCTGCAGCCAGCATCATGGAGAAGCAGCCCTCCAAACCCCCTGAAGAGTTTCTATTATTTCACGTGTGCGCGAGCATGTGTATGTGTATGTGTGTGTGTGTGTGTGTGTGC
This sequence comes from Tupaia belangeri chinensis, assembly GCF_000334495.1. Lineage (NCBI taxonomy): Eukaryota > Metazoa > Chordata > Mammalia > Scandentia > Tupaiidae > Tupaia > Tupaia belangeri. The sequence continues at coordinate 608,511 of NW_006201743.1, read as the reverse complement.
ATGTGTGTGTGTTTTGTTTTTTTTTTTTTCAAATATTTTCCTTAAATTGCCAGAGAATATGTGCACTAACAAAGAGGGAACACACACATACAACATTTCCCCTTGGGGTGGGTCATGCCACGGTCCTTTTCCTTCATTTTCCTCCATTCCTCCTTCCCATAAAGATTTTTCACATGCACACACCAGTGTGTTTTTTAAGCTGCCAGGGCTGGGATTCAAACCATGCATGGTTGACCATGTGGTATCTGGCTCCCATTGCACAGTGCCTTAACCACTGCACTAGGGGCCCATCCCAGTTCATTTTATTTCTGGACCATTACCCTGACCATGTCATGTGCTGACCCCTGGTTTATACAGTTTTTAAGCTTTTGGGGGGAGGTAGGGGTGGAGGGAGAGATGTTGTCATAGGATGCATGCTCTTGCTGGAGAAAAAGAGGGAAACAGTGAGAGGCAAAGTGAGAAATTACTTTCATCCCCCTAGTGGACAACCATGCCTCAACTCTTTGTTCCCCATTCTCATCTCAGAATTCTGGGGATGCACACACACAGGCCTTGTGTGATTTTCAAGTCTCTAGGTCCAAAACTCTAACTATAGACAGTCATGTGGGAGTCCAGTGCCTTAACTAACACACCACCTGTTGGCCCCAGGTCTCCAAGCTTTTGACTCACAAATGTTTCTCTCATGAGATGGACTTTGTTATGAGTTGAATTATGTCCTCAGACCCCAAAATTCCTTTGCTGAAGTCGTAACCCTGTACCTTAGAATGGGATCTTATTTGGAAATGGGGTCATTGGATGTAATTAGTCAAGATGACATCATACGGGAGCAGGGTAGTCCCTAACCTGATATGGCTGGTGTCCTTATAAAAAGACCACCACATGAAGAAACACACACACACACACACACACACACACACACACACGGTGAATGCTGTGTGAAGATTAGAGTTGTGCTGTCCCAAGTCATGCAACTACCGAGAAAGAAACCCTATCAGACCTCCCTAGTGCCTTCAGAGGGAACACAGCCCTGCTGGCATCTTGATTTTGGACTTCCAACTTCCAGACAGTGAGACAATAAATTTCTGTTGTTAGAATCTCTCAGTTTTCTTTGTTTCAGCAGCTCCAGCAAACCAGCACAGCCTTGTAACTGCCCCTGGCCCTGCTTTCCAGCCTTGCATTTTGCTTCCCTTCTTGTCCTTGACTCCAGCCTCCTCCCAGTTCCTCTGCCTCTGACTGAGTGCTCAGCTCACCTTTCTGGGCTGTATTGACACAGGAATACAGAGCTCTACAGGCCAGTTGTTACATCAGTGTGTGAATATCCTTGTAAGCTTTCCCCACAGAGGTAACTCAGGCAGGGTGGGAGTTATGGAGCATGGAGCACAAGGGAGTGCTCCATGCTCTGCTGCTTGGAACCCACCGACTCTAATCATGGAGCATCAGGGGCTGTAAAACCCTAAGAATAAAGACCAGACCTCTAGCTTGTGGCTTCCTTCCTGGCTCCCATCAGGTGTTTGCACCTTTGCTTTCTTTCCTGACTGACCAGACTGCACAGTCCTGGAGAGGCAGATACTGGGAAGAGACTTAGGAAGCCTCTTTCTCGTGGTCTCTTTGCTGCTCTAATAGGTTCACTCAAGATGGATAGTGCTGGTCCCCAGGGCCATGACCATGAATTCTGCAGAAACGGAAGGTAGATGTAATTCCAACACTCAGAAAATGGAGCACCTCACACTCCTCCAGCTTTGTTCTGCTGTTGGTTAATGAAGAACCAGTCATGTATCTTTGCCCTTGCAGCCTCACAGCAGCCTCTCTGAAAAATACCCTAAGACTTGCTCCTAGTGGAATTGTAAGACCTGACCACATGTTCATGAATCCTTGATAAAAGACCAAAGGCCATGGCCTACTGGTCATTTTCTGAGGTTAGAAATTGGAGACCTAGGGACCAGCTGGTAGCCTGGTAGTTAAGGCACCTGGATCCCACATGGCCAAATGTGTGGTTTAAGTCCTGAGCCCCAAAAAACAAGCTTGAGAAACATGCTGTGTACATATGCATGCCTAAAATCCCGAGAGGAGAATGGAGGAGAAGGGATTGCAGCATAGCCATCCCTCCAGCGCAAGGGTGAGGGGGTTCCCATTTTCCCTTTCTGTCGCTCTCTAGCAAGAGCACACACCCTATGGCCAAGATCTAAAAAAGAATGTAGATAGGATTAAAATTCACCGTAGAGGCACATAACTGCTGAAGTCAGTCACAGAAAGCGAGCACAGGTAGGCAAATGTCCGTGTGCCCTGGCTGCCAAACACCTAGCATGCCCAGAGTTCTCAGATATCAAGAGACTCTGCCTTAGGGGAGCTTCCAATGAAGCTAAGAAGGGTATTCACCCAGAATCTAGAGAGCCAGAAAAGACGAAGGCAAGAACCAGAGCTGGATCTTCTGTTCGGGTTGGAGACAAGGTGGGAATGGGACGGGGAGAGGGAGACTCCCAGTGGAGCCAAAACTCTCCCTGGATCCATGAACACCAGGAGCAGAGACACGTAGCCAGGAAGGTGCTTGGGTGTAGAGGTGAAAAGATATGCACTTTGGAATCAACTAGATTTATACAGCAGTGGGCAGGCTACTTTACTTCACTCTGCCTCAAATTGCTCTACTATAAAAACTAAGATAATATCTACCTTTGGAGAGCTGACCTAAGAAAACAAAATCGCATATGAATGGAACCTAGGACATAACTTGGTTTGGACGTGGTTTGGACGTGGTTTGGACATGATCTGTCCCCCAAACGTTCATGTACTGGAAGTTTGGTTCTCAAAATAATGGACTGTGAGGTAGTGAGCCTTTGGGGAGGTAGGCCTAGGGGGTGGTCTTCTGGTGAAGGAATTCTTTTCTTGCAGGAAAGGATCAATTCCTGCAAAAGTGCACTGCAATTAAGGTAAGATGGCTGTCCACAGGTCTCTCTCTGAAGGAGTCTGCCTTCCTCTCTGCTTCCGTCAGCCATGTTGTAACATCGAACCAGAGACTGGCTAAATGCTATCCTCACACCTTCCGACTTTTCAGTCACCAAAATCATATCTGAAATAAACCTTTGTTCTTTTTTTTTTTTTTAAAGCATTATTTTATTTAACTTTATTTATTTATTTTAATTTGACCAGAGGGGGACAGAGTAAGAGAGAGAGAATGTGAAAGGACAAGTTGCCAGGTCCAGGACTTGCGAACTGTGGTTGGCCATGTGGTCGGCCCTTAACCACCACACCACCTGCCGGCCCCATAAACCTTTATTCTTTATAAATCACCCAGATACAACTAAGACAAGGATAGCTATTATAAGAGAAAATTGAACTCTGCTTATTTGCCAAAGAAAATATGAGGGCGATCTATCTCTGAAGACTCTCAACACCCCCTTACCATGTTCCCAGCTCCTATGCTTTCTAGAAATGCGGCTTCAAGGAAATTCTCGAGACAGAGGCCCAAGCATCCTTATGATGATTAGATGGCGGAAGACACAGAGGGGTCTTCTGGGACCAAGTGCCCGTATCGCACACTACAGAATACGAGCTACTGCAGAGGGAGCGGGTGATGAAGGAGCACGTCTCCTGCCTGATTATTATGTAAAGTGCAATTTAGAGAGGAAAGAGTTTGTAATCAGATAAAGCAGAGAAACTGACAAAGAAAATTGATTATGTCATGAAATGTTTAACCCGGTTGACTCAGAGCTGGTCCCCTGCAGAAATTCATAAATCAGCAGAAAGATGTCTTGGTCTGAACAGACACTGACAACCTGGGTTTGCCCAACCTGGTGGCAGAGCTGGCTCATGTAAGAACAGAAACCTGCTCTTCCTGGAAGACAGAACAGATAGTCTTTTCCTTCACAGACTCTAGATAGAAACACCAAAGCACTGCACATATTGTGTAGTGTCAACCTCTAAATAACAGAAGAGAAGGAAAAATATTATTTACTCAGAAATAAGCATTGCAGTGTGGAATACACTTGCCATTTTAAATTACAGCCATATTGGGAGGTAAAGGAAGACCAGGGTTTTTATAAAGAAAAATGAGAAAAAGTTCTAAGTTGTTTGGGTGCAATTGTCCTTGGCTACCAGGATCAATAACAAGAGTGGTGTCAGTCGCAGGGTGAGCATGCAGTTTCTGGGCACATGTCCTTCAGAAGTAGTTGTTGTGACAGGTTGCAGTGATCTCTGTGCAAGATTGTCATTCTGGCAGAGTCCTTGTGACAGATCTTGTTAACAAGCATTCACGTTCCTGTACATAGTATATGCATGTATTGGAAACTAGTCCTTCCTGTGGCTTTCCATGGTTAGCTTTGTTAAGGTTCAACACAAGTTGACAAAAATAATGCCATTTTGACTTTGATAAGTTTCACAATAAGAAAAAGAAAGCCCACAGCTTTAAATGTCATCTTTTTTTATTTTTTAAGAGATTTTTGCTATAGGGTGCATGCGTTCGCCAGAAAGACAGAGAGACAGAAAGCAAGAAATCACCCCCCTCTCCCAGGGGGGATGGCCACGCCGCAATCTCTTCTCCTCCATTCTCCTCTCGGGATCTTGGGCATGCACGCACACGCGCCCAGCGTGAGTTTAAGCCACCAGGTCCTGGACTGAAACCACAGTCGACGACTTGGGAGTCCAGCGACATAGCCATTACACTAACTGCTGGTCCCTAAATGTCATCTTAATTCTCCTTTTAAGAATACAATCTTTTATTTATGAATATAATATAATCCACAAAATTCTAGTTTCTTGGAAAAACAAAGAAAGGCAGTTATACCTCCTTTATCTTCCTCATGTTCACTCTGTGGTTTTGTTCAAAGTTCATTACCCATTACTTCCTATGACCTAGAATTGAAGGCAACTCTGTTGTTGAAAAGTGACATTTCATAAGATGCCACCTGTGAAAGCATAGCATATGGTGAATAGGTTTCTTCCTATTATAACTGGCTATTATAAAAGGAATTGTGAGGATTAACACTACATTTAAAGTTCAATAATGAAAATCAACTAAGCCAGTTCTGTCTTTGCCACTATTAGTTGTTTTTTTTTTCCCTCCTCTTTCAAAAGAATACTTTCCATTGTTTTTTACATTTGTCAAACTTTAATATACAGATATGAAAATAGATAGGCAGAATTCCTAGATCAAGAAATATAATATTTTTAGAAATAAAATCAGAATGGACAGTGGTTGAAGATGAGTACCTACAGCCACCAGCAGGTCTCAGAAATGGGCGGGTCTGTTTGGACTCATCAGACTTGGGAGTATAGATAAATCACTAACCATTCTGATCCTCAGTAAATCCTCACCAAAGTGGGTATAAAGGTAGCAGTACTTGCCTAATATAACCTATTATCGACGATATATTATAAACTCCTTATATTTGTAGCTAGAAAAACAAGATGTCATCAAAAGAGGTCACCAGGGCCTCCCTGCCTACAGGATGAGGGTTGGTTTCAGATTCTGAAACTTGATTTTGTTCAGTGTTTTAGGGGAGACTCCCACCAACCAAGCTGAGAAGAAACAGTAAGAGAGATTCTTGGAGTAACTGCGCAGGGGGTCCAAGAATTCCAACACTTCTTTGGATTATATTTTCTCTCTCATAGTGTGTAGGTCAATCAGAATTCAATTGGAGAAAACAGAAGCCTATCTCTCTATTTTCAGTGTAAAATGTTTTAGTATTATTTGCACATTGTTTTTCATTATATAAGGGAACTTCATAAAGTTTGTGAGAAAATGGAATTCAAGTTTATTTTGGTGCAAAAATTTTAAATCCATTCATAGTTTTTTCATAAAATGCATCTTTCATGAACTTTTTGGGCCCAGTAGAAATCACCTGGGGAAGGCAGGCAGTGCACCATGGAAGAGGGGATGTATTAACTGAACCTTGGAGGTGGTTGGGACTTTGCCAGGAAGAGGTGTTGTAGGCACAGGAAAAGCAAGAATATGTGAATGAGCTTGTTGATTTGAGTAACTTCAGGTAGTTCATGTAGAATGACTTTAAAAAAACAGCATCCTCAAAATGAAATTGGCTTTATCTAGACTGAGTTCTCCGCTGAAAAGGAAAAGTGAAGTTTGTAGTTTAAACCTGTTTTGCTGCTCTGGCCTAAATTTCTCTTTGTTCCTGTAATGGTTAATATCACCCTCTAACCACACACACACCCCCATGTGCCTCTATCTAAGGTTAGAAGTGATCACCTACGTTACCTTTTATTTTAGAACATCCTGCAGTTGCATTTCACAACCAGGTTACAGCTAGCCAGGGAGACAGACCTCCTTCATCTTGCCCGTGTTTGCGCTGTAGCTTTGTGTTGGTTCACTTGGATGCACGGATGTTGAATACTGATGACCCTTAGCATGTCCACCTCCTAATCACTTCATCTCTGTATTAGTTGATTAGATTGACCGCTTTAGTTTTAGTGCTTGCTCTAAGGTTTATAATATACATATGTAATTTATCGCAGTCTACCTTCAAATAATGTGACAACACTTTTTGTTATAGTTTAAGAACGTTACAACAGTATGCTTCAATTCTCCCCCGCCTTTGTGCTATTATTGACATACATTTTAATTCTTCAGATGCTACGAAGTCCAGAATAAATTGTTGGTACTTTGCTTGAAACAGTCGATTATTTTTCAGTTATTCAAAAAGGTATTTGGAAAGTGAGGTAAAATGTATGCTCCGTTCACCAGCACGTTTACTGTTTCCACTGTTCAGTATTCTTTTGTGTAACGTGTAATTTACATCCAGTATAATTTTCTTTTTGCCAAAAAAACCATAATAATAAATAATTCCCTTTAAAAAAAATTTGGTGAGACCAGCAATTAGTGTAATGGCTATGCCGTTGAACTCCCATGTA
>NW_006201743.1:592287-601503 GCF_000334495.1 Tupaia belangeri chinensis | reverse complement strand
TCTGTCTGTCTGGCGAGCGCATGCACCCTATAACAAAATCCTCTCTAAAAAAAAAAAAAAAAGTTTGTTAAGAGAGATTTTTGCTTCAGGGCACTTGTACTTGCCAGAGAGAGACAGGGAGACAGAAAGCAAGAAGTCATTTTCAAAAACTTTGGGTATGGGAACCAGCAGTTAGCGTAATGGCTATGTCGCTGGATTCCCACGTAGTCGACCGCAGTTCGCATCCCGGACCCGGTGGCTTAAAACTCACGCCTGGCACGTGTGCGTGCGTGCCCAAGATCCCGAGAGGAGAATGGAGAAGGGATTGCGGCGTGACCATCCCCCCTGGGGGGTGATTTCTCGCTTTCTATCTCTATGTCTCTCTCTGTCTGTCTGGCGAGCGCATGCACCCTATAACAAAATCCTCTCTAAAAAAAAAAAAAAAAAAACTTTGGATATGAACACCTCTTTTGATGCCTTCATTGTTTTGTTGAGGGTCCTCCCAGTTTATTATCAGGTACAGGCTTCTGTGGTCATTTAATGGGGCTGATCAATAAGGAGACTGGGTTTGATGCATGTGGCATTTGTGTTTAGTTCTAGGAGTTGGGATAGAGATGTCATGTCATATTGTGTTTTCCCAGATGTTTCCCAGATGTTTCAGAGGTCCACAGGTTTTTTGGGGGAGACTACTAGATAATTGGGTGTCTGTGAGATTTTCCTTACAATCTTGGAAAAACCACAGTTACTGGTGTGCTCATCAATTGCAGTGTAGGTAGAGTAGGAAGTTCATGGGACAGAATCTTGGAGAGTATCGTGGGAAAAAAAGGTGAGACCTGATCATGAAAGACCTAAATATCAAGCCAGAGAACCCCAATTTCTACTATATAGATGTGGGGGAGCAATCAAAGGAGGATAAGAATTGAAAAAAATGGGAGCTGGTGTTTACAAATATATATATATATTTAAAGAATTATTTTATTTAACTTTATTTATTATTATTATCATTGTTATTTTCCAGTTTGATCAGAGAGAGAGAGAGAGAGAGAGAAAGAGAGGAAGTGAGAAAGCAAGCCACCAGGTCCGAGACTTGAACCATGGTCGGCTATGTGGGAGTCCAGCGCCCTTAACCACCATGCCACTTGCCAGCCCCTACAAATATATTTTTAGAATTTATTAATATAGTAGGTGCAGCAATAAATCAGTACAAAATTAACATGATATTCTACAAAATAAAATATTCCATAGTTTTATTAATCTGAACTCTGAGTAAGCTCATTTACATGTTTGATAAATGAGTTTTAAATTTGAGAGGAGAAGAAAAGGAGAACAAAAAATAAAGAAATGACTTTAGAAATCCACTGCTCTTTTGAAAAGTAAGTTTGATCCTCAACCACGAACTGAGTAAAAGGTTATGGATTCACAAATCAATACGCAGGAATCAAATGAGCAGAAAATTAGCCAGAAAGTACCTTCTGGCTGATAGGATAGGAAGGCCCCCAGAGATAGATTTCAGGGTGGGTTAGCCAGGCAGCTAGGCTCAAATGGGCTGCACTAAATGTAATGAGATAGATCAATTTTATTTCCCAGAACCTCTCAAATAAGCATGTACTAGATGCAGTTGAAAGGAATGTTTTGAGCAATCACTTCGGGTGACTAAGAACCCCAGATGGAGGTCCTAGATGTTTGAGAGAATTCTTTTCAAGGACGTGGGGTGGGTGGTCTGCAGAGGTTCTGTTTGCCCAGTGATGTGTGGAGCATGAGGCCACATTGCCCTGGGTTCTCAGCAATGTGATGCCGTGTGCAGGAAAGTCAGCAAGATGAACTGTCCCACCGAAACACCAAGGGTGCCGGGTGAGAAACACTGACTGGCTGGAGAAGATGCCAGCTCCTGCCAGCATGGCCCCTGCCCGACTCTCATGCAGTGCTTGGTCTCACTCCCAAATATGAAACATGAGCAAGAAAATGACCTCGCCCAGATATGTTTAATTATTGCCTTGCGCAGGGCATCCATGTGTCTTGGTCTTACCCTAATAACTTCAGAAGAAGTAGCCAAAAAAGGTTTGCTCCATGTTATGGGGTTTCTGATCTTGCTTGGAGTCAGGGGAGAAAAGAATATTCCTTTAGCCTGTGGAGTCAGACCCAACTCTGGGTGACAATCAGGATCTCAGTAAAAGAATACACACCAAATGCTGCCGCCAAACCCTCTGATGCCTACACATAGGCCAAAAGACCAGAGAGAGCCCCTGCACAGCCACAGAAAACCGCCTCCCTTCATAGCCCAAACTACCACTTCCTGTTGCCACTACTGCCAGGCCCACTGGGTCAGTGCAGTGCTGCCCACTAGTCAGAGCCCCCATGATGAGGCCAAACCCTCTGGGATTGCTGCTGCTGCTGTGGGGAACATTCTGGGAGACTCCTTCTCTCTGTATTAGTACTCCCAATTCACTATATTTGGGAGAAGACTGTTCTTCCTGGTTTTGCCCACACCTGCTCTCGGGGTTCCGAGTGGAACAAGTTCATGGAGCTAGGCTTGAGAACAAAGTAAGACTAAGGGCTCAGCCATGCTCATGAGCGCCCACTTGCTACCATTGTCCTTGTGCACAGGGCTTCTTCCCTTGGGCTTGGCTGTCCCAGCAGACCCCTTGTTCTGCCACATAAATAGACACCTGGCTGCCTGCTCTATAAATGGCCACACAAGCCCAGACTTGCCTAGAACTCCTGACAAACACAGGCTGCTGTCAAGACCGACCCATCCACTCACAACTAAGGAGCGATTAGACAGCATTTAACTGCATCCTCCCCTAGACCTAAATTGCTCTATAACTTGTTCTTAAAAAGACAAGATGTTCAGGGAGAGGCGATACCTTCCAGGACATAGAGGGTATTTCCATCTGCACTGTACTGGGAATACATTATTTTAACCTGATCTGCAGGAGTTGTTGATGCAACTGTCCCTGGAGCTTTCAGGTACCTATGACAAAATCATTTGCAGGACAGCGAACACGAGGTGTAGGTCCATTTGAAAGGAAGTGCTTCATGAAAAGCATGGAGGTTTTCTTTGGGGATGGGTAAAAAATAGAATTTGTACTAAACCCTCTACTATATAATAATGTTAATAACTTATACCTTTATTTGGTCTACCACATGGGACAAGCTACTGTGAAATTCATGCGGGGCTTGTCCTTCCTGCTCCGTCACCTTGCCTAGGTCTTGTGCCTCATTTCACCAACATTGGAAGGACGCCTAGAGACAGCCTGAGCCAGTCTTTAGAAAGTTTATATACTATTCGAATCTGCTCCAGAGTAACGTCAAGTTGGGTAGCCTTCGTCTGCCTCAGTTAAGGAAAAAAAAAACAAAACAGCACTGGGACCAGCGGTTAGTGTAATAGCTATGTAGCTGAACTCCCACATAATCGACTGCAGTTCGAGTCCCGGACCCGGCGGCTTAAACTCACACAGAGTGCATGTGTGTCCGTGCCCAAGACCCTGAGAGGAGAATGGAGGAGAAGGGACTGCGGTGTGGCCATTTCCCCTGGGGGTGATTTCTTGCTTTCTGTCTCTCTGTCTCTCTGGCAAGTGCACACACCCTATAGCAAAAACCTCTCAAAAAAAAAAAAAGAATAAAAATAGCACCTACTTCATAAGTTGTTTGAGGATTAAGGGAGTTTTTACATGAAAACATTTACATTTACATTGTAAATGCTCAATATATTTCCAGTTCTTTCTGTCTGACAATTGGTCATCTCTGAGGCTAAAGAAAGCCATGTTCTAGTTTGGATTGCTAACTTGGTGTCTCCAGGTGTTCTTGTGCTGAGACACCTACCCTAGGACATCTGAGCTCTTACTGTTAACCTAAGCCATTGCTCACCTGCAGGCTTATAGTAAAATTTGGGTACATTGCCTTTTTTTTTTTTCTTTAGTGATTTCTAAGGAAGGCATGGCTTACCCTGAAACAGGAGCTTCAGAAGCCTAGAGGTCCCCTGGCTGCTGTGCCTCTGTTCTCATCTGTGTGCCCCTTTCTCACCCCATGCTCCTTCTGCTGCGATCGGTGGTTGCTCTCAGAGTTGCTGCCTACCTTCTACATTCATGCTTTCTGCCATGGTAACAGAGGGCGGGGAGATGGAGGATGAAAACCATTCTTGCCTCTCCTGCTTGGAGCTAGAACTGGGGGAAAAAAGGGTCCCTTCCCACTGTCCAGAACCTATACACCACGGTCCTTTCTATGCAAGAGCACTGACTATGTACAAAGCGACCTGAGCTCCCAGGTCTTCAGGCCTAATCGTGTTAAGCCCAAGACCTTGTAGGTTATATTTCCATTTCTCACAGATATGTGGAACATGGAAATAGGGGCAGGTATCTACAGGATGAATGCTCCCTGGGAAGTATCCCTTCTCTGAGAACATTCACTCACCTTCTCATGAGAAGGGGGAGCCACAAGATGAAAGCTACCTGGATCCCATCTTCACATGGAAAGGAGCTGTCTTTGAGAGTGAGTAAGAAATATATTTTCGCAAGTTAAGTAAAAGTGTAACATAGCCAACTACTCTGGCTAATAAAAATAGTGGTAGCTATTCTAAGTGCTTTATGTTTATTAACTCTTTTAAGCTCCATGATAACTCTATGAAGTAAGCACTATTAACAGCCCTATTTTGGCCCAGCCTGGGGGGCATAGTCAATAGCTTACCAGTTGCCGTGCTGGAAGCCACATGGCTGACCATAGGTTTGGATCCCCTAGTTCCCTAAAAACATGCTTGGCACATGGAAGCACCCAACGTTCTGGGGAGCTGGAGGGCTAGGGAAAGGGGATCACCACATGATGAGACCCTGTTAAGGGTGCTTTCTCTCCCTCTCTCTCTCTGTCTCAAGAGCACACATACGGTCTCTATCATAATTATTTTTGAAAAAAATTTAACATGCCCATTTTACAAATGAGGAAACAGATACCAGGAGCAAAAACTTGCAGCATGTCAAATGAAAGCAGTTGGTTGCATGAGTGCTAGAGGGGAAAAAAGCCACAGCATTGCAGATAGGACCTTGTTCCTTCTGGGAATTACTTCATATCATTTATCTTCCAATCCTCGGAAAGTAGATCAGGTATTATTACCCAGAGATGAAGCCTTTGATGCTGAAAGGGAAAGTGATTACGTAGAGCATATTCTTTTTTTTTTTTTTTGAGAGATTTTTGCTATAGGACGCTCATGCTTTCCAGAAAGACACAGAGAGATAGAGAGACAAAACGAGAAATCACCCCTCAGGGAGGATGGCCACGCCGCAATCCCTTCTCCTCCATTCTCCTCTCAGGATCTTGGGCATGCACGCACACACACCCAGTGTGAGTTTAAGCTACCAGGTTGGGGACTCAAACCGTGGTCAACTACATGGGAGTCCAGTGACAAAGTCATTATGCCAACTGTTGGTCCCTCTTACTGTTTTTTTTCCATCATCCTCTTTTGTAGAGTGCAGGCACTAAGCCTGCAGAGGTGGTGCCTTCTCTTCTTCCTAGAACGACGTCTTAGCCACCTCGACCTAGATAAAGCGGGGAAAACAATCTAAAATATTGATCTAGTCTTAGTGATGCAGGAACTGGGAGTCAGAGGTCAAGTGGTGATTTGGCTGAGAAACCCCTGACTTCTGCTTTGGGGTTCAACTGGGGGTCCGTTCACTCTACCGCAACATTATTCTGCGAACCAGCTCCTCACGGTATTCTCGGTATTCTTGTAATACTGTCTCCTCACTCCCTCCAACTGAAAAGGTAAGTGATGTTGAGTAGCTAGACACAAACACCCAGGTCTAAGTCTCCTGAGAAGTGCCACACTGGCCTCCCTCCAGGAGAGGGCGCTCCTCCTCCCTCCCCTTCTGCCATCTCTCTGGGCCAAGCTCTGATGCTCCAAGAGGAGAGGGAGAAAGATCTCTTGAGGTAGAAACCATTTCAGTTGTTAAATCTGGCTCTGATTATAGTCATATTTTTTTCTGTGTATTTTTTTTTAAAAATTGACCTTCACTATTTTATTCCTAGGAGTTGAACAATGATGTTTTAAAACCTTCGGACCATGTCATTACCAGAGTTGCAAACAGGCCCAGTATATCCTCTAGTCCTAAAAAAGTCTTTAGCGGAGAAAAATAAACAAGTATTTATTCCTGACCCACCTCTCCACAACTAAAAAAATTTTAAAGTGTAGACAATTGACTATTTTCCTTTTCAATCTTATTTTAATTCTGCTGGGACTAGGGAAGCCCATAATTAGGTGAATGAATCTTTTACATCTTTTTGAATACACAGCTGTCCTTCTATAGCAAGAGTGGATCCTGGGGTCTACAGGCTGGCTAGCAGCAGGAGCTGCTCTGACCCACCGAGATGGGGAGAGAGAACTTGGGAAATAGAGGCAACCATATTCAAAACCAACATTTAACAGTTTATCAAGCATTATTTTCAGTATCACATCTTCTCTTATCCCTTCTTCTCCTCTATATTAATAAACAAGGACAGTGAGCGGCACTTTCTGGTGGGACAAAGGGATCCATAATCTACTGATAATAAACTGGGGGAAGGAGGGTTAGCAAGGCTGTGTCCAGATTCTTCTCTGTGGCTCTGTGTCTGCAAGGGTAAGGATGTCCCTTTAATCTGAGTAAAGGGAGGGCACATGTCACATGAGAGGGAGGTCTGATAATTATTTATTATGATTTTTTCCTCTATTTATGATAGAGCATGTGCACAAACACACAAGAAGGAGACAGGGGGAGAGGGGGAGAGAGAGAGAGAGAACCCTTCACAGGATCCGGCTATGCCACGATCCGCTTCATCCAATCCTCTAGCTAGTCAGATCTTGGGATCTCAGGCATGTCTAGGGTGCCTGAAGCTGACCGGTCCAGGAAATGAAACTATGGTTGCCCGGTGGGATCTGGTCTGTCTCAAGTAGTCCGTCACTGCTGTGCCACGGAGCTGGTTGTAAAGAACTCTTTCATGGCCTACTTCTGGGGAGAAGGGTGTGAGAAGGTAAGAGTGACCTACCTGCTTCTGCTGTTTCCTCAGAAGCTGAGATGCCATATTTAGGGTAGCATGTTCTAAACACTGTCGATAGCAAAATAGCTGTGCGATCACGGTAATAAAACTAGCCACCTTTGTGCTTCATTTTCTCATTTAATTTGAAAGTGATTAGACTAGATGATGCCATTTATTCAAATGCCAGAGTGCCCACTCATGGCAAGTCTTGGATCACAAAGATGAGCAATACTGGAGGTCACCAGGAGCAGGGGGGTAGGACAAACACAAAAGCCCAAAACTGAGCTTCATTTGCTAAGTGCTGTGACAGAGGTATACACAGTACATGGGAAAGAACATGGACAGGACCTGGCGGGGCACTAGAGAAGCTTCCACAAAGAGGGTGGTAGTTGCTGTACATCTTTAAAGTCTTGAAGAAGAAGAAGGAATTAGTCTATGTGTATGTGGTGTTGAGGGGGTAGTGTGTAAGGCACTATAGCACAGTGAATTCACCCAGGCATGGTGAATTCTGTGAGAAAGGATAAGAGGCAGAAGACACAATTACAAACAATGGTAGAATGAATTAAAGATGTGACTGATGGTCCAGAAGGAATGATGCCAACAGTAATAGACTGCCCTGAGCACTTCACAGAGGCTTGCTCCATCTGATATCAACTCAGAGAGGCTTATAAGGGGGGGCCTAGTTGTGTGATCAGGACAGGATGTCTGAGGAGAGGCCATTGCTGCTAACAGCTGAAGCTAGGTAGTGTGTCACCTGAGTGAGGAAGACCTCCTATAAGGAAGGGATGACAGGTAGAAGGCTGGGCTCTGGGAATGAACTGAAAAGCTCTAAGGGCCAGCTGGAAGGCAAGGGACACCCCTCACAGCCCAGCTTCCTGTGGTCAGTGTCCTTTCCCTAGTGGTTGTGTTTTGTATTCTCCAATCCTTCCTTTGTTTTTCTATATTATTTATGCAGTTCCCTGGAGAGTAGAAGTACGTTTCCTGGGCACTCACACAGGCCTGTGGTCAGTACTTGGCCTCTGATGAGCAACAAGTTTAATTACTGGCAGCCCAAACACAACAACACACCTGAAACATAGTAAGAAATAAAGGTTTGTTCTTGGTAGCACAAATGCCATTCTTTTCTTTAATGTTTTCTACGCTGGAAGGGCAAGGTACGAATCTGTCTTCTCTAGAAGCTCTCCCCATTACAATGAAAATCATCCCAACATTTCACAGAGTAAAATGAACAGAACTGCCATGCTGGAAGAACTCTTAAGAGATTAGGTAGTCCTGCTCCCTGGAGGGCTGCTACTTCTTGGTTGTGCGCCTGGGAGCAATGAGCACACTCCCTGATTTTCAAGTAACAGTTAATGAAATGATACACAAAATGGAATCTATGTGAAAAAAAAAATACAAACGCATATCATCGCTGTCCCCTGTCTTTAAAAGGGTAAGGACATTGTTACAAACACTATAAATCTCATGTCCTTAAAACCATAAGGGAGCACAGTCCTGCACCTGTCTACACTTCAGGACTGTTTGCTGAGCTAATCTGAGAAATGCCATTCTCTTGAAAGGTGAGTACTTAATTAGAAACATGAAGAACAGAAATCCTTCCCCTTTAGAAATATTAAAATGGTCTTATCTAACCTCCAGGCAATTTATTTAAATTGTAAAGTATTAGCAGACTACGATAAGCGAAAAAGACGATATAATCTACTGCTACTAAGTTTTGCTTCAACATTAAATGTGCATAGAGTGTTTTCTTTTTAAATCACATTTACATAAATTATCTCCCAAGAAATATTTAAATTAAATGACAACAGTGAGAGATTCTTCTTCTCAGAAGAATCTAGCTACTGTTAATATGAAATGCTATCTTAATATATGGCAATATTAATCAAGTTGATATGACATTTTATAGCTGAACATGTTTGTCTTTTCATCATTAACTTTGCTATTTTTATGATTAATGAGAAGAAGCATTTAGACTTCAAGGTATGTGGCAACATTTAAAAAATTATGATAAAGCAAGTTTCTAATGGAATAATAAACAAAAAGGTCACTTTTAGGCTAGTCACAGTGGCACAGTTGTAGCACAATGCTCCACAGTGCTCAAGCCACATGGGAAGGACCTGGCTTTGCCTGCACATGCCAGGTGCACACACAGGTGCCCATGCCCCTGACTGGCTGAGATGGGAGATGGATCTTGGCATGAAGACCCTGTTAGGGATACTGTCTCAATCTCTCTCTCTT
>NW_006201743.1:546554-592256 GCF_000334495.1 Tupaia belangeri chinensis | reverse complement strand
CACAGAATAAACAAATCTAATTTTTTTTAAAAGGTTGCTTTTGGGACCAGCAGTTAGCATAACAGCTATATTGCTGGACTCCCATGTAGTCGACCATAATTCAAGTCCTGGACCCAGTGGTTTAAACTCACACTGTGTACGCATGCGTATGAGCCCAAGATCCCCAGAGGAGAATGGAGGAAGAGAAGGGATTGCAGTGTGGCCATTTCCCCTGGGGAGTGATTTCTCGCTTTCTGTCTCTGTCTTTCTGGCAAGCACACACGCCCTATAGCAAAAACCTCTCAAAAAAAAAAAAATGTCACTTTTAACCTATCACATGTGGGATTACTCCAAGCTAACCCTCAATACTTTAGTCCTAAACCTTTGGCCCCCAAAGAAAATCACAGCTCTATCCATTCACCCAAGATCTAAGGCATCTCAGGGAGCCTTATTCTCAGGAGCAGTGAGATGGGAGGGATCCAGGACCTGTACATCAGGGAGTCGACACCCATGTATTAGGTCCCTTCTATGCCAGGCATTGTTTTAGGTCCTAAGAACTTGGCAAGAGCGAAGACCCTGCCCTTGCTCGGCCTTAGGTCTAACAGGATAGAAATGAGGAAATACATTGTTAAAGCTGTTCCAGGGAACCTGCAAGATGCCAAGAGCTCTGGGGAGCAGCACCTTTCCTAGGCTCAGAGGGCCCAAGGAAGATTCCAAGCTCACCTGAGAACTCAAGGATGAGCTGAACTTCCTAGGCAAGGAGGGGGAGAGAGGGTTTCAGGCAGAAGGAATAGTCTTGAGCAAAGCCTAGGGACATGGCTCATGTAGGGGACAGAAAGTTAGAGGACTCTGGCAACTGCCCATGTCCAACAAAATGTCCACTCTCCACAGGAATAGATTCAAAGCCCTGCTTTGGGTCTCTGAGTAACAAGTTGATTAAATAAGCTCTTCTCAAACTCTGACAGACATAACTCTGAACAAAATGTGTTGAGCAGAGTTGAGAGAAACACTTAGGTTAAATAAATGTATTTTTGAAGAAATAGAGTTGGAAGATTCTGAAGCTGTGTTTCCAGCCTGAAGCGGTAGCTGCAGTCCTGACTTAGGCAGGGAAGAAGCAGAAAAGAGAGGGCTGCCAGTGTCTAGAGCAGAAAAGGCAGAACAGGCAGGTGCTGTCAGAAACCAAGTGCCCAGGGATGTACAAACCCACTACCACTCCCAACAGAGAACAACTGAATGGAGTACAGACGACCTTCCTAACCCTGTTATTAGAAACCCTTACAAACCAGCATATTCAGTTACATGAAAAAGGCTGGGAGGTTAATATAAGTGCATGGATTGCTGAACAGTTAATGAAATCACAGGAAAAGAATTCAATGACCACGTCAATTATTAATGTTAAATCTGATTCGATAATGGAGAATAATGACATTGTGTTCATATCTTTCTAAGTGATGTATTGGTCTTTCCATTCAGCAAGAATTTGTTGAGTACCTACTACTTGCTACACATGATGCTGGACACTGGGGATATCGGATAAATGAGACAATAGTCTCAGACATCAAGAGGTAAGGCAGAAATTACTACAAACAGCTTGGGAACAACAGTATGTTTTTAAATCATGTTTTCTGTTTCTTTTCCTACTTATGCCTCTACTCCTTTTTTTTTTAGAGGTTTTTTTTTTTTTTTTTTTTTTTTTTTTTTTTTTTGGGCCATTCCGGCCACTGGAACCCCTACTACTTGCTACACATGATGCTGGACACTGGGGATATCGGATAAATGAGACAATAGTCTCAGACATCAAGAGGTAAGGCAGAAATTACTACAAACAGCTTGGGAACAACAGTATGTTTTTAAATCATGTTTTCTGTTTCTTTTCCTACTTATGCGTCTCTTCCTTTTTTTTTTTAAGGTTTTTTTTTTTTTTTTTTTTTTTTTTTTTTTTTGCCTTAGGGCACATGCGCTCACTGGAGACAGAGACAGAAACAGTGAGAGGGAAAGTGAGAAATCACTCCCTGGGTGGATGGCCATGCCACAATCCCTTCTCCTCCATTCTCTTCCTGGGATTTTGGGCACACATGTACACACGCCTGACATGAGTTTGAAGTCACCAGGTCCAGGACTTGAACTGTAGTCTGCCATGCTGTAGTCCAGGAACATAACTACGACACCACCTCATGGTCCCCTGATGGCCTATTTTCATGTGCTCCTTTCCACCCCTCTTTTGCCTAGAAATTCTATCTGACTATCATAAAATTGTACCATTTTATGGTCTAACAGGGCCTTGGAGAATATACAGACTTGTTTACAGTCTGTTTGGATCCTAAGGTTTCTTGGCAGTGCCTCATGGGCTATATGTTGACAAATGCTTGATGCTCTATGCTTATTCATTCTTTAATTTCACAAAGGTATGCAAGATTCATGTATTCCAGTCAAGCACAAGGCACTGAAGATAGGACAGTGAGCCAAAATCTGGAGCATTGAATGCTCACAAAGATCCCCGTCCACATGGCATTTATAGTCCATGATGAAGGGCATTAGAAAAATCATATCACAGATGTAAACTTACAGCTTTGAGACATGCATGAAGAAGGATACATATGCACACAAGTGCATAGAATAAATTCAAGATATAACCCAGTTATGAGGTTCTGAAAAAGCTGGGAAGTAGAGGATGAGATGAGGCCTGAAGGATGGATGTGCATTCAATAGGAGGGGAAGATAGTTTCGGGAAAGGATGGTGTATGCACAATGGCTTGAGATTGGGTGGGGAGGAGGTAGAGAAAGAGAGAAGGTAGTAGGGTGGAGCTCAGAGGCTGAGATAGATTGTGGAATAAAATGAAGCTTAGTGTGCAGGGCTTTGGAAACCACATTCTGGATTTGGGTCTTTATGCTCAGAATATCAGGAAGCCATAGAAAAGGTTCTTTTTTTTTGGGGGGGGGGTCTGTTTTTAGGAGTTTTTGTTTGTTTGTTTACCGTTTTTCATAATAATTGGAATATGTATTACCTGGAGAGTAAGTTCTAGAAACTGCTATAATGGTGCAAAGTCCAGAGGGAGGTTTTAAGGGGGGAAGAGCAGAGGACGGGTGAGAGGAATGCATGTGCCTTGGAACCTCTCTCTGGCTGCAGTATGTAGAATGCATTGGAAGGCACCACGGGAGAGAGCAAGCAGTTCAATCAAGACATGCTGGTTGGACGCAGGAGCTGGTGGTGGACAGGCAGCTGTTAAAAGGCATGAGCTGCCCCTGACTCTCAAGGCACATGAAATGCGCCTTTTTTTTTTGTAAAACCAAACAGATTTGGCTCTAAGTGACCACTCACCATTGAGAGCAAATGACAATTTGGAGCCAGATTTCATTTGAAGGCTCCCAGTCCTTCCCCACCCTCTCGGTTACATTAGTGCTTACCCAGTCAGGAATACTTGGGAAAGGGTGTTATAGATTTTTTTTTTGTCTCTGCTTTCAGTCTATTTTCATCTAGAAAAATCTTAGTATGAACTGTGTCTACTGTCTGATACTAAAATGTATTTGGAATTGCTGACCCAAAATACCAGCTATCTGTTTTTATCTAAAAAGTCATAACCATAAAATTGGGCACTGACACCTGGAAACATCTGTTTGAACCTTTTTTGACCATGAAAAATAGATTGCTTATAGATGATACCTTTTTTAGATTCTAGCTTTTCAACTGCCATACAATTTTAAAGTTGCCACCAAATAAGGGCATTTTCTTATCTGTTCAAAATGACCCTAAACAACATACCTGTAAATGTGAGCACAGTCTTTCTTTTGTAACAGGGGCTCGTGGTCAACAGTTCACTGTGTCCTGAGCTTTTGGTCTTGCCCTTCATAGACTGTTTGAAAGTGTAAAGTGGGAAAGTCCTGGGAAAATGTAAATTCCATGGTGGTACTGGATCACTGTGAGTAGAAGACCACTCAGATCACCCTCAGCTCAACCCTTTGCATGAGCTTCTGTGGTCTCTCTATTTGGGACACAGCTATGGAAATCCCAACACTCAAGGGGATCATTGACTTCCCTGAGGAACCAATTAGATGGGCCCCAGGTCAGAACAAAACCCCTCGACATTGCACTGAAGGCCTTGAAATCCTCTGGGGCAATTTGAGACTCTTTATTTAGCACAGATTTTGCTGGGTGTCAGAGGAATGTGATCTGGCACAGTATAGAAGCCCTTTGCAGCCCATGGCACATTTCACAGGACTGCATGTACCTTTCAGTCCATAGCTTCAGTAGCTTCCAGTGTGAGTCAGGGTGTGTGGGGCTGCTCCCAGACGTGCAGTAAACTTGCACTCACCTTTCTACTCTTTACCCCAGCAGCAGAAGTGCCTGCAGAGTTCTGAACCTTCACAGTCATGATCACAGGGCCAGCCCCACCATGGGACATGCCCAAAGTACTGCGAGTACAGGCCTAAAAAACAAATGCTATGGGGGAACCAGCAGTTAGCATAATGGCTATGTCACTGGACTCCCACATAGTCGACCGCGGTTCGCATCCCGGACCCAGTGGCTTAAAACTCACGCCGGGCGCATGTGCATGTGTGCCCAAGATCCTGAGAGGAGAATGGAGGAGAAGGGATTGCGGTGTGACCATCCCCTCTGGGGGGTGATTTCTCACTTTCTGTCTCTATGTCTCTCTCTGTCTGTCTGGCGAGCACACTTGCCCTATAGCGAAAACCTCACCAAAAACAAAACAAACAAACAAACAAAAAAATGCTATGGGAGTTCTACTCTGGACTCTTGATCCTTGGTCGTTTAGGCTGTAGACCCTTGCCTCTTTGACCTTTGCTATGGCTAGTTCCTCAAGATTACCTGACTTCAAAATGTATCCAGTGCCCCCTTATGCCAGTGACCTCCCTGACTCCTGGCCCTGTCCTACTAACACCACTGCCCTAGGGCAACCCTGAGCTAGAGGGTAGGGAGTGATGAGTGCCAAACAGTGCACAATGACAATCTCCCGGGCATGTAACCACATAAAGCAACTCTCAAGACCTCCATGGTGACATTTATGCTCCAACCCCAACTGTGGACTCCCTTCAGCCCATACCTTGCTCAGTCAGACCAGACTCCAAGTAGCTTCTCAGCATATCCTGCTTCTGTGCCCCTGTGCTTTGATATTATCGAACTCTTCCCTTTGCTGTGATGTCCTTCGCCTCCCCACTTTCACTTTTCTCCAGGCTCAGCTCCTTAGGAAGCCTTTCTTCTCTTACCCCAGGCTGGGTCACATATTCCCATTATCAATTCCCATAGAACACTGTGCTTATCTCAGTTATCACACTTATTACATCATAGTGTAATCACTGATCTCTCTCATAACTAAAAACCCATTATATTGAAAGCTTGCAAAATTCATTCTCAGTGCATGGGATTTAACAATTCAGAAAATGTTCTTGGATGAACGAATGAATGAGCAAAGGCACAACATTGGCTTGCTCTTGCTTTCTTTCTCTCTTTCTCTCATGCACACACACATACCCCACAAACAGTTTGTGTTGAAAGCACTGGATCAAACAGCTATGCACTCTTACATAAACCTAAATCACTTAATCTGTAAGATGTATGTACTAGTACTTGCCATTTTTATGAAGATCGGATTAGTTTGTGAAATAACCTTATGAACAGGGGGTTGGATGGTGGCACAGTGGCAAAACACAATTCTATGTGAGGCTGACCCTCATGGAAAGGTCCTGAGTTTATGTTCAGAGGCTTCCTGAGTATGTCAGGCACATGCATAATCTAGGACTGGCTGAGAATGGGGGTGGATCACAGTGTGAGACCCTGTTGGAGGTTTGCTCTCTCCCTCTTACTCTCTCTCAATCATGGAAGAAATAAATAAACTTAAAAAGAAAGAATGGAAAATCACCATACAAATTTAAGACAGTAATAATACTAAGGAACTTGGTAGAAGTTAAACATTGCTTAGCCACAACTTTTTGCAGTTAAACATTACTTAGACATGGTCAGTAAACAACTTACAGTTTTCTTTCTTATTTTTCTTTTTAATCACCAGAGGATGCATGAGCTCACCAGAGACAAAGGGAGTGTAGAGAAAAGAGAGGGAGAGGAAGAAAGCACACCTCAGTGGTGTATGATCATGCCACAACCCTTTCTCCTCCATTTCTCTACCTTGTTTGGATTTGGGGAACACATGCACACATACCTAACGTGTCTTCAAGTCACCAGGGTCAGGATTCCAACTGTAGTCATCCAAGTGGGATCCATCTCCCTTAACTACTAGGCCACGGGGTGGCCTCAGTTTTTTGTTATTTTCATTATGTCTTTCTCACGGCAAATTTTTTTAAATCCAATATTTTACACAGGAAAATATTCTCTTCACTCTGTTCTTTGTTAACAATGCCCTATTGGGGAAAAAAATAGATTATTTTTTGTTGTTGTTGCTATAGGGCATGCATGCTCACTGGAAACAGAGACACAGAGAGAAAGAGAGAGAGAGAGAGAGGAATCACCTTCCAGGTGGGATGGTCATGCTGTAATTCCTTCTCCTTTATCCTCCTTTTGAGATTTTGGACATGCATGTACATGTGCCCAGCATGTTTTTCAAGCCACCAGGTCTGGGACTTGAACCACACACATAGCCATGTGGGATCCAGCTGTCTTAACCACTATGCCACCTGGCTAGTTCAACTGCTTGGCCCTTAAAAATAGTTTTGACCACATTTTGGATTCTGCTCTGCCCACAGTCTTACAAAAGCTGTTGTATTCCAAAAATATTGTACAAGACTTCACATACCTGTCCACACACATACATGTCCACATAGACCTCATTAGCACAGCCCAATCAGAGGGAGAATCCATGTAGGCTTCTGAGTCGGCATTTCTGAAGAAATTCACAAGGATGATCATCTATTCACTGGTTAGGCTAATAATATTTTCTTAAATTCATTTCTCCCTAGAGTGAAAAAGAGAGCAAGCACACCCCCAACATGGTCTTCATGCTGCAATCCACCCCCAGTTTCAGCCACCCTGGATCATGGGCATGCATGCACCTGGCTTATAGAGGGAAGTCCCAGGATGCAAATCTGGAACCTTCCCACATGGGTGTTCCTTGCAGCGCATTGTGTTACCACTGTGCCACCATTTAGCTATAAGTCTCATTATTATTTTAATGATTTTTATTAATAATAGCTACTAAATGGGTATACTTGTTGTATGCTGAGTAATGTGTATTGAATATTTCAAAGTGGAAAAATCTCTGAAAAAGACACTTGGAAGTGGCTAATTTTCCACTGGGTAGTATGAATACTTAATTATTAAGAAAAGCAATGAGTTAGTGCATGGATCTATTATATGCAAGATTGATTTTTTGTTTTTTTAGTTTCAGTTGAAGTTCAGTAAATTTATTTTGTCAAAACAATCGATTTATCTTGAGCATTACTGAGCCAACAGGACATCAAAATAAAAAGTTGTCTAAAGTTAAAGACACAGTACATTAAGAAATGACCCTCAGTCACAAAATTATAGTTTGGGATGGAGGTAGATGGGAGGAGAGTTAATCCAAACTACAGCAATGATGTCTTCAAACCACCTTCCAAGCAGGACTGCTGATTGTTTCTTTTATCTCTCGATGTGATGTTGAGCTCCCTTACAAAAAAAAAAAATTTCAGTGGAGAATCATAGCTAATAATGTACTGCGAGTTCTTGAAACTATACAAGATACATTCTAAGTTACATGTGGTTTCCTTATTAGCTTGTTTGGTAGGGTGACCTACTGCAAAGCAGGCTCAATTACCCCACCAGTCAACCCCCTGGGAGTTATAATTTCCTCCATAACCATCACTGTTGTAAAATCCTCCATAGCCACTTCCGGCAAATCCTCTGCTGCTGCTGTGGCTGCCTCCACCACTGCGACTGCTGCTTGTGCGATTGCTGCTGAAGCTGGAACTGCTGGCACCGCTACTTTGTCGATAGTCTCGGGCACCAAACCCTCCACTAAATCTACTACTCTTAGAACGTCCACGATTGCTACCTTTGTAGTGGTGTTCATAAGCCATGTTTTCTAACCAAGATGGCACTTCTTGTTTAGCTTCAATAAGAAGATCTAACAAATCTTTAGTAATAGTTATATTCCTTTCATTAAAGAATGAAGTAGCAAGGCCAAGGTTTCCTACTCTGCCAGTGCGGCCAATGCGGTGTACATATTCTTCTATGTCACTTGGCAAGTCAAAATTGATAACATGTTTCACATTTGAAATATCCAGTCCTCTTGCTGCTACTGCTGTAGCAACTAGAATTGGGCATTTTCCTGAGCGGAACCGGTGAAGAGCTTCCTCCCTATCTCTCTGTGATCTATCTCCATGGATACTGGTACAAGCATATCCTTCATGGTATAAGAAATCCTCCAAAGAATCTGCACCCTTTTTGGTCTCCACAAACACTAAAGTCAGCGAATCTTTGCCTGTTGCATTTAGAAGGTCAAGTAGAAATGACCGTTTATCTGATTCTTCCACCCAAACTACTTTCTGTGTGATGTTCTCAGAGGTAGAGCCAACCCTTCCGACAGCTAGAAAGATATAATCATCCAAGAAATCACGAGCCAGCATCTGTATTTCCTTAGGAAAAGTAGCACTAAACATCATTGTGTGGCGGACACCCTTTGGAGGCATAGTATCTTGTTCAACTATTCTACGTATCTGAGGTTCAAACCCCATGTCCAGCATTCGATCAGCTTCATCTAACACCAAGTACTTGCAGAAGTCTAACCCAATCTTTCCTCTTTCCATCATATCTACTAGCCGTCCTGGTGTAGCTACTAGCAAGTGGCACCCACGTTCTAGGTCTCGAATCTGCTGACCAATATCAGCACCACCATAAACTACACAAGGACGAACTCTAGATCGGTATGAAAATTTTCTGGCTTCCTCATAGATCTGCACTACTAATTCTCTAGTTGGTGCCAACACCAAGGAGATCGGGTATTGTTTGCGGCGCCCATATCTTCCATTTTCCTTCATGGCCTTCAAAGCCTCACCTGGACCATCTGAGTAAATTTGGCTCAAGATGGGCAAAAGAAATGCTGCAGTTTTTCCAGATCCCGTTTGGGCACAAGCCATTAAGTCTCTTTTCTCTTTGATAATTGGGATGGCATGTTTTTGCACTGGAGTAGGGCGGGTATAATGGGTAAGCTCAATATTTCCCATGATGATTTCTCCCATCCTGACATCATTAAAACTTTCAATGTGTGGAGGACAGTTGTTGCCTGTTGCCTCAACTGGAATATCATCATATTTCTCAAAATTAATCCCAGTGTTACCTCCAGAGAAGAGCTCCTGTTCCAAGCGTTCACTTGGGGGGAGTGGTTTTGACCAATCATCTTCATCTAATTTGTCACACCAGCGACTGTTGCCACCGCGTTCAAATTTGCCAAAGCCACTTCTGTCAGTACGACTGCCAATGCCATCATAGTCGCTCCTCCCACGATCATCAAACCTTCCTCTTGATCCACTCCCACGATCACTGAAGAAACTAGACTTCCCTCTTGAATCACTACGAGACCCAAAACTGCTGTATGCATCCTTCTCTTTACTGGCGCTCCAGCCTGAACTGAGTTTGTCACAGAACCCTTTAGTAGCTTCCCTGTTTCTTAAATGAGGAGGGATGTAGCGCCCTTTGCTGGCTGTGGTTTCGCCACTCTGACTATCGGGAGAGTTCAGTTCTAGGCCGGCAAACTGCTGATCCAGCCCGAGAGTGTTTTCCATCACCACATGACTCATTCCTGAGGAGCACCAACGACTCGGAGTCTTTCGCTGAGGAGCGAGTGTTTGACTCACCACCGAGGCCTTCTCAGCCCAGAAGCTCAGCTCTGGCGCGGCCACCGGCCAGATGCGCCCACTGGAAAGGCCGCTGCGTCAGCACGAAGACGGCGCCTCCGACTGCCCCGGCTGAGCCGCGGCGACCGAGTCCTGCCAAGTCTCGCGGGATTTCCTTTCTCCTCAGTCCGGTCGGCTGGAGCTCAAAGCGCCAAGTATGGTCCTAGTTCGCTCGAGCTTCGCTTCCCTGCCCTCTACTGTGTTTCTGTAAGTACCCCGGCCTCAGTCTCGGAGTTCTTGAGATCTCATGAAAACTGGTCTCCCGCTTTCTGCCAGCTCTGAGGCCTCACCGTGTAACCTAGGCCTGTGCGCGCCCCTTTCTTCCCCGTGCCCCCACTTCCGCCCTTCTTTCTTTCTAGCGCTCTTTCGCTTCTTCCTTTTCGGATTCCCGGGGCTGCGGGATGTCCTTGGTCTACCTCTGCCCCTGCTCTTCCTCGCAGTCTTCCTGAATGTGGAGCTAAGCAGAAAGAGGGGTGACACCGAGGTGGCGGTAGGTCGAGTGACGGCAGATGTTGGGAGCTGCGGCCATTTTGTGAAGCCGGAAGTGCCTTGAACAAAGTGATCGAAATGGGAGAAGGGAAAAAGAGGGGGGAGGGGGAGGAGGAGGCGGGAGGAGGGAGAAGCGGGGACTGCAGGACCAATTTTCATTTAGCTTTATATTGTAAATCCCATGCCAGTTTCAAAGCCCGTGTCTTTGCTGTAGTAGTTAATGTACTCCCAGAACTGAGTTTCCACGGATAAGGAAATACATATCAGACATCTAGCCAGCTGTTTTACTACATGTCACTTAATTATTCTACAAAGTGGGTATTAGCATTCCCATTCCTCAGTGAGGAAGTATGGGTTTCAGGAAGTTAATAACTTGCCTAAGATCACAGGAAGTAGCAGAAGCAATCAATAGTAAAGGCAAGAAAAACATGATTTTGTTGTTGGGAATTTTAGTTGAGCTGTATACATGTGTTTTAAATACTTTATGACTACAGATACCAACTAAAAATGTAAGTGACGATAAACAGCTCCACAGAACTCTGCCACTGCCAAACCACAAATGCCCAGAAAGGATATAGCACTTGAGGCATTGCTGATATCACAAGAGATTGAGGAGGTCTCCAAAGTCCTTAATGTAGGTTGAGGCCAGAACAACAACTAGTTCAGACCAAGAGTGAGGAGGATTGCATCTCAGCAGTCACTGATAATAGTAGTGATAATGGAAGGGGAAGTCAAAGACTCTCAAATTGAACCTCAACTCCTCAAAGAGACTGAAATAGTCCTCAACTAGTGATGTACTCTAATAGTCATTGACAGAAGACAAAACAAATATTCTCTGCAGGAAAGCGTCTGTGAACTTGGGTTTAGACCCACAATATTTATCCAGATTAAGATCAAGCAATAGATTCACAATCCAAGATAACACAGAAGAACAAGGCACTATAGCTGAATTAGCAGAAACAACAAACAACAGATTTAGTTGGCCAAGGACTGTAGACACTGGAATTATCAGATACAGAATATAAAATAGCCATTGTATTTGAGATAAAAGAGATTAAAAATGTAACCTTAAAAATTATCAATCAGAAAGACATGATTAAGAAAATCAAATCAATTTTTAAGAATCAACATTCTAGAAATGTAAAATATATATATATATATATATATATAGATAATAGTTGAAATGAAAATTCAAAAAATGAGTTAAACAGCAGATTAGACAAAGTTGAAGAAAGAATTGTGAACTAGGAGTTATAGCCAAAGAAATTATTAAGAATATAACACAGAGAAATAATACAGAGCATATGGAAAATAGTAAAGATGATAACAGATATGGAATATTGAATGGACTATCTCAGATATTTCTAATCAAAATCCCAGAAGGAAAGAATAGAATAAAGGAGAGACAATATATTGGGTTGTTGGGAAAGTCATGACCTTTTTTTTTACATAGAAAAATACGTCATGACTTTCCTGACTACCTAATGTAAAGAGATAATTTTCCAGAATTGATGAAAAATGTAAATCAACACATTCAGGAAGCACAATGTACTCCTTATTGTCAAGAAAGACAATAAGGTTGTTAGCCAGCTTACTCAACAACAACAGGAATAATCAGTAACTTCTCTGTCCTTGCAGTTCAAACCCAGCGCTCAACTCAGGGGACTGGTTGTTAGGAAAATGAGGGAAAACCTGATGATTTTTTATTTTCCTTGCTCCACTTTTAGCCCCTTCCCACATCTCTATCTCCTCCACCTTTGAAATGGGATGGGGGGAAATGTATAGGGATGAGAGGGAAAACTGTCCTTTCTTCTCAGCTGGGAGCTATTTGTGTTCCTTTTTATCTGCAGGTGCCTTCTGTGTTGCCAGACTTTCAAATCCTTGCACTCTCATTTTGGATACCTTTGTGACCTGCACTCTTGAGCTACCCCACTGTGGTCACCCTCTTAGTTCCTACACCTATAGCCTCTTCAAGCTAAAACCCCTTGTCTCAATGGCAGTTCTCTTAAGTGGGTCCTTAAATACTACATGGATGTAATTCTCTCCACAGGACACCTAGGTGTGTAAGGCCAACCTGCTTCCATAAGCACTGACTTCTCACTCTGCCATTGCTGGCCTTAGCCAGAACTGTTTTCAGAAAGATATAGGAAAAAGACAGTCTTACTAGTCTACCTTTTCGTGTGCACAGCCAAACTCCCAGGCACACATGTAAGCATGGGCCAGACCTGTGAGTTGTTTCCATAGCTCAACAAACATCTAGCAGTGAAGCAAGGTACTTATAAACAATCTCTGTGAAGAGCTCTCCTGTGCCCTCTGGCCTTGCTCGAGTGTGTGGGTGAAGCACTTTTTCTATTTTACTGTGGAGTAGGACCCATTCTGCACATGGTGTCTAGGAATTCCTTTCAAAGACATGGCCTCAGTAAAATGCTAGCCTCCTCATCAAGCCTGAAATAGTAGTTACTGCACTGACCTACGTTCATTCTAGCAACTTCTGAATAGATGAGTTCAGAACCTTCATTTAGAGTAAAGAGTTTTTGCCACTTCTCAGCTTTGAGATCTTAGCCAAGGTTCAGAGATAAGAGATGCACTGTATTTTTTATTTTTTAGGCTAATGGTGACAGTAAAGAACTGGTCTTGGAGCAAGACAGTGGCACTGTTGTAAAACTTGACACTGCAAAGTAGACTCCCTTGGGAAGGTTCCCAGTGCAAGTCTGGAGACTTTCCTGAATATGCTAGCCATGCATGCCTAAGTCTGAGATCCAGGACTGACTTCAAGCTGAGGAAGAATTAGGGCATCAGGACCCTGTTGGGTGTTTTATTTCTCTCCCTCTAAGTCCTCTCCCTCCTTCCCCTCAAGATGCAAGATCAGCATATTTTTCTGGAATCTACTTGTTTAGCTCCTTTTATCTATGGCAAAACTCAATGCATATCCCCTGTTCCTGAGGGGTATGAGCCCTTGGACATCAATCATGCTGCCCAACACTCTCTCACCTCTGTCAAGTAGCATCCTAAACCTTTTGTCTGTCTAGAAAAGAAGTCACATGTGATTATGCGTCCCATCTATTCTTTTTGTTGATTGTTTTTTTCTCACATAGCTCTGCACTAAAATATAATAGCAATGAAATAACAATGATATTCCCACTCACATAATTTCCTTTATTAAGCATATAATCAATTCTCAGACTTCTTATACAGGAGGTCACCCTCCTATTCAGCCCAATTGCTTTATCTCAAAGCTTTTCTCCTTCATCATTGTAGAGAGAGGGCGGTGACTCGCTTCTTTGTCCCTTTGTTCTGTGTAGCTCACAACCTCTGTCATTTTTCACAATGGCTTTTGAAGTGCTGTGTTGTCCATTATAAAGGTAAGCTGCTTTCTAGATGAGAAGGCAAATTCCCCTTTTTTCCCCACTGCATTTCAGGACCTTCTGGGATGTCAAGAGTAATGTCCTTCGAAGTGGTTGTTACTCAGGGCAAGAAGAAACACAACCTGCTTCAGGAATACTCTGTAACTACTGGCTCCTCTAAGCTCTCTCCTATCCTTGCAACCGACAGTAGCACTTGGTGAAACCTCTCAAGTAGACGCCCTGTCCCTAATGTTCATCCACTAGGGTAGTGCCAGTCCTCCTCCAGGTAGAAGTGTGGGTGTGGGGTGTGGGGCACCTGCATTTCAACAAGCTTCTAGACCAAGGGGCTTCCATGCAGCTTCTTGCAGACTGTCCATGATGTCTTCTAAAAGGAATGTGAAATCTATCTCCAGAGGCTTCTGCTTCAACTTCCAGCTGAGATGCAAGATGGGCTTCTATTCCCCCCAGGACTTGGGATGCAACCTTACTTCTCTTACAAGATGCTCAGAAATGGATGGGGTCCACAGCCTAACTATGGCAGAGACCCATGTGACCTGTTCACATCCCCCTCCTTCCCTCTCAGAAGAAATACATACATTTTTAGAAAAGTTGGTCTGAAACAAAATGACTCTGCGTGAAGCCTATAGAGGGCAACCATAGTTTTATTTAGAATGCTGACTGCTTATAACACACACACACACACACACACACACACACACACACACACACACTGTTCTTGCCTTTTATATATTGGTCTTCATCACTCATTGTTCTTCCCAGAAGATCAACACAAGTTCACTGCCTTCTTTTCTTCCTCCCATCCTCCAACTCCACCCTCCTAGAAGGGAAGGACTTGCCTGACCTTGAGTTATCAGCACATGGTACCCATATACACACATGTGTGGTGTGGTGTGGCTGGAGGACCTCACTTTGTCCATGTCAGTCACTTGCAGAACTCTTAGTCCAGCTCAGTTTCATATATAACTCACTCTGCCCAACATTTTTGCTTTGAATCCAGTGCCATAGGAAAGTAACACATTTGAAAGCTTTTCACCCAGAAAACAAGTGCAGAAGCTTACCTAGTTATCACTGGGTTATTTCATTTCCCAAAGAAAGAATGATACAGATAAAACAGCATGCCAAAAGCGATCAGATTTCCTCCTTCACTATCATTTTTGATAGCTGTTTTTCTCTGCCTCCTAGGTATACTGAGCAGATCTACAGTCCCTTATTTGAAACCTTTGAAGCCAGATGTGTTACAGATCTTAGAAATTTCTGATCTCAGGAAGGTAATATAGTACAAATACCATATTTTATGTACCCTTCCCTTCGGGGCAGTCTAAGATTGTACCCTATAATTAAACTTATTACCATTCTGTATAGGAGGTATGAATTCAACCTAAGCATAATGAATTAAGATCCTAATTTGCCTCACATGATTTGGGGTCTGATTTTTACCACCAAGAAAAGCAAAACAAAACAAAACAAAACAAAAACAAATAAAATCTCCCAGCTTTAAATATTGGAATTGTACATATGGATTGTGTGTGCATATTCCCAATTTCTTTAAATCACTTACCCAGTGCAAATCAATTAGTATATATTCTTCCTTCCTTCTGCATGTATCGTCTTTCCTTTGTTCACGCTATTAGCCTGACATTAGAACCTTTTTCTTGTTCTTTGCCAAATGTATCGTTCTTAAATACCTCAGATATAAATGTCAAATTAATGTTTACTCTGAAGTCATGTAGATTTTATCTACATGATCATCTGCAACCCCCCCCACAGAGAAAAGTGGTCTACATTTGGATTTTAGATGTCTTTGAACAGGTTTGTGTCTAACATAGCTTTGCAGATTCTATGACCTGAGCAACCAAAAATAAAAAATACAGGGCCTCTAGTGTTTGATAAACCAATACTAAAAAGGAATTTCAGGCAATGAGCAATTTGTCATTCTTTTTTCATTGGTTAAATCAATGAGGACATCAAATGGTTCCTAAGCAACCAGTCTTAAAAGACTCGATGAGAAATGCTTTCTGGTTACAGATGACTTTCTGAAGTAGCCCGGAGTTACATACAACTGTTTATGCCAGGAAAAAAAGATCTTCAAAACACAGTCCAGCAGAGTGTAGTCAGATGTTTCAAGCAGGAACATGAAGTTGTTTTACCCACCGGCATATGCTGATTCATGTCTCTGGGGTAGCCTCGGCTGTGGGTCACTGCTCCATGTCTCATGCAATTCGCTCAAGAATTGCTAATGTTATTTGCACAGCCATGTTCATAGTAGTGTCATTCACAATAACCCCAAACTGAAAGCAACCCAGGTATCTCTGTAGCTGGGTGTATGGAAAAACAAAATGAAGTAAATGCATACAGTGGAATCTGAGGGATTTGGGAAAGTTCATGGAAAATGGGATTAAAATACAAGTTTATTTTTTATACAGAATAATTTGAAATATATATCTAGTTCTTTCTTAATATCCATTTCCATGAACTTTTCCAAGACAACCCCCCCCCCATATTATTTGGTTTTGAAAGGAAGGAAATTCTGGCACATGCTCCAGCATGAGTAAAACTTGAGGATATTAAGCCAAGTGAAATAAGCCAATCGCAAAAAGACAGATACAATTATATGCCACTTAATAACAGGAATATTTTCTGAGAGGGGTGCTATTAGGTGATTTCATTGTTAGATGAACTTCAAAGAGCATTTTTACACAGACCTAGCCTATTACACATGTAGACCATATGATGTATTCTTATGGGACCACTGTTGTATATGCAGTTCTTCAGTGACTAAAGCATTGTTACATGGGATATAAACGTAGTGTATGATCCCACTTATATGAAGTACCTAGTCAAGTTTGCAGAGACAGAGGTAGAACAGTGCTTGCAGGCATGGTGGGAGAGGGAGGAGGGAGTAGTTAGTGGTCAATGGGCACAGAGTTTCAATTTTGTAAGAGAAAAAGAGCTCTGGAGATGGATAGTGTTGATGGTTACACAGCAAAATGAATACACCAAATGCCACAGAACCATGCAAAATGGTTAAGATGATAAATGTTATGAGTATTTAACAGCTAAGAGAAAAAACTAAAATAGGCTACTGCAACAAGAAAAAAAAAAAAAGAAGGAAAGAATTTTGATACATTTACAACATGTTCGAACCTTGAGAACATTGTGCTCCAGGGGATAAGCCAGTCACAAAAGTACAAATACTGCATGATTCCATTTATATGAGTTACTTAGAGAAAAAAGTAGGGTGGTGGTTGCCAGGGTTTGGGGGAGAGGGAGCAGGACGTCGTTTCATGAATACAGAGTTCTGGTTTGGGCTGATGGAAGGGTTTGGGATGGTGGTCACAGTTGCACAGTGTGAATGTCCTTCTACCACTAAGTTGCTTCCTTAAAAATCATTCAAGTGGCAAATTTTATGTTATGTATATTTTGCCACAATAGTAACTTTTTTTTTAAGTGAGAGATTTCTGTTATAGGGCATGAGTGCTCGCTAGAGGGGCAGAGAGACAGAAAGCAAGAAATAACCCCCCCCCCGCCCCCGGGGGGACAGCCATGCCTCAGTCCCTTTTCCTCCATTTTCCTCTCAGGATTTTGGTCATGCACACACATGCACCTGGCATGAGTTTTAAGTCACTGGATCCAGGACTCAAACCGCTGTCAACTATGTGGGCATCCAGCAATGTAACCATTACACCATCTGCTGGTCCCACCCCAATAATAACTTTAAAAAAAGATTTGCTAATACTAACAGGGTAGCTGTTTTGCAGAAATGCTTTATGTTTCAAGTACTAACATAAGCCAAAAGTAATAGAATAAGGTAGTAACATACACCTAAGTAAGAGAAAAATATGGACTTAATTCCATTGGCTAAGAAAATCTCAATATGGTCTTGTCCAATTTGTTTTGGTGTGTGAACATTTTGAATTTCCAGCAGTAATGTCTTGAAAAGGGGAACTAAATGAGTCTCAGCTTTGAGAAAACTAGGACACAACAACATTTATAGAAACCAGGTGCAACCGGTTCTATTTGGACTTTTTTCCTCCTCTATCTTTTTGATAAATAAAAGCAGACACCATGTCAAATGGACCAGGGAACTTGGCTCACAGCTGTTGACAAATTGCTGAATTCCATGAAGATCAAATTTATTTCAAATGTATATATTCCCTAACTTCTTAGCCCTATTGGTACTGCGTCTGTATCCACTATTCCCACAAACCGAGGAGCAATACTTCGCAATACTCAACCCTGTTTACCAGATACATATCTGCCAAGTCAAATTCAATTGTCACACCTTTTCACTTTTTACAGCTGTGGTTCTTCTGAACCTTGGCCACACATAGAATAACCTGGGAGACTTTAAATGTCCCAGTGCCCAGTTTGTACACAACCAAACAATCTGAATCAGTATGGCTGGAA
This sequence comes from Tupaia belangeri chinensis, assembly GCF_000334495.1. NCBI lineage: Eukaryota > Metazoa > Chordata > Mammalia > Scandentia > Tupaiidae > Tupaia > Tupaia belangeri. The sequence goes on along the minus strand of NW_006201743.1, from coordinate 574,176 downwards.
CCCACTGTTCCATCACTGTTTTAAGGTAACTCTACAATCCCTTATATGATATCTTCAAGAGTCATAAAAACTATATAAATGCCCATATGTCCTCTAAGGCCAGCAAGTAGTGTGGCGGTTAAGGCACTGGATGCCACATGGCCGACTCTGTGGTTGGAGCTCAGGAATTGGCGGCTTAAAAAATATATGAGGAATATGTGTGCATGCTCTAAATCTCAAGAAAAAATGGACAAGGGATTGCAGAATGGCCATCCTCCCTGGGGGAGAGGGCAAGTTCTCACATTCACTCTCTCTCTGTCTGTCTCTCCTTGGTAAGTGCATGGTCCCTATATCAAAAATAAAAAAATAAAAAATAAAAATATGTGTGTGTGTGTGTGTGTGTATGTGTGTCGGTAAAGTCATAACGTACTTTTCTATGTAAGAATGTGTCATGACTTTCCCACAATCTAATATATATCCTCTTTTTAGAGAGATTTTTGCCATAGGGTATGTGCACGTGCCAGAGAAACAGAAAGTGAGAATTCACCCCCCAAGGGAAATGGCCACACCTCTTCTCTTCTCAGGATCTTGGGCACATATGTACACATGCCCAGCATGAGATTTTGTTTGCTTTTTTTTTTTTAAGAGGTTTTTGCTATAGGGCGCGTGCACTCGCCAGACAGACTGAGAGAGACAGAGAAACAGAAAGCGAGAAATCACCCCCCAGGGGGGATGGTCACGCCGCAATCCCTTCTCCATTCTCCTCTCAGGATCTTGGGCACGCACGCATGCACGCACACGCGCCTGGCGTGAATTTTAAGCCACCGGGTCCGGGACGCGAACCGCGGTCAACTACGTGGGAGTCCAGTGACATAGCCATTACGTTAACTGCTGGTCCCCCCCAGCATGAGTTTTAAGTTGCCAGGTCCAGGACTCGAACAACAGTCAACTACATGGGAGCCCAGTGATGTAACCGTTACACCATTTGCTGGTCTCTATCATCTATTTTTTGTCCTCTCTTGTATTCTGCCCCTTAAAAATTTCATCAATAATTCTATGAAGATTTTATATCCTGCTTCTATTCTACCTCTTCTACCTCACTTCTTGAAATAATCAGTTGAATTAAAAATCTAATAATTGACTTCTGGTGAGCAAATATTTACTAAGAACCTACTATTCCAGGCACTGGAAACAAACATGTATAAGACATCAGGCCACCCCTCATAAGAACCTATCTTTCAGAGCAGACAGAGCCCCTCTGGGTCCCAAACACTCACCCTTCCAGCTGAGTCACTCTGTAGGAATTGCCTCAGTGGGGGTCCAATGACTGGTCAGTGGGAAATGGGGTGCAAAGTCCTGATCTTCTCACATCAATTTGGAGCAATCCAGAGTCATGTAGGTCCCCAATGGGATAGGCAGAGGCTTCTATTCCAATAAACTTCAGTTTACTCCCTCTCTCTGGCCAGTCCTGCCTCCTTTGCTCCCTCACAGGTACAACAATAAATTTCCATCTTAGTTTCCCAGGACTCACCCCAAGACTGTGATATAAACTAGAGTGGGTTAATGGAGAGATCCAAGGCTTATGCTGGAAGTGGAGCCTATAGGCTTGCTGGTGAGAAAAAGAGAAGGAAGGATGTCTGTGAGGTGCAGGGCCTGAGAAACTAAGTGGCCAATGATGAAGCTGTTTTCTAAGGGAGAAAAGCGAGTCACAGAAATCTTGATCTGTTGCAGAATAAGGGCTTTTAACTATAGTTCATAAATTACTGAATACTCTTCTGGTAACAGCTAGCAATTTCTTGAGTTTTAAACACTTACAGTACATTAGATATCTTAACTTACTTGATTTTCATAACAAATCTGCAGGGTAGGCTTTACTGTAGGTCATCAGGGAAGCCATGACGTTATTTTTCTATGCAAAAATGTGTCATGACTTTCCTGATGACCCAATACTTTTAATTCCTGAGGTCCCTTGTTCTCCTAACCTCGCATATCCTCTGCCTTGGCCTCTCCCTTCTTTGCATGGGCCAAACACCCTGTGACTTGAGGCCCTTTGCACATGCTGCCCTGTGCCTGAAGGGCTCTTCCTCACCACCCCCCCCACCTCCACTCTTCTTCTGGCTATCACCCCTTTTTTAAGTGTCCCCAACAAAATCACTTCCTCAAAGTGACTTTTCTTGCCTTCCCAAGGTTTATCAAGTTAAGGTCTCATAGTCTCATAACCCCCCAGGACATTCATTTATTGTCAGTCCTACAATACTCCTTTACTATATAACCCTATGATAGTACACACACACACACACACACACACAAATTTATATATACATATGTGTGTGTGTGTTCATATAGATATATTTTTTTTCTTAATTAGCATTCCCTTGTTGGTTCACTGCAGTTCTAATTAAGTAGCTATTTGTAAAATCAATCTCTTCCTGGGCATATGTTAAGCACTGTGAGTGTGCAGGCACTGTCTTGCTCTGCTCCAGCACAAAGCAGTCACTGACACATAATAGGCTGTTCAAAAACTTTTGTTGAATGAGAGACCAGCAGATGGCATAATGGCTACATCGCTGGATTCCCACGTAGGTGACTGCGGTTTGAGTCCTGGACCCGGTGGCTTAAACTCATACTGGGCATGTGTGCATGAGTGACTGAGATCCCAAGAGGAGAATGGAAGAGAAAGGATTGCGGTGTGGCCATCCCCCTGAGGGGTGATTTCTCACTTTCTGTCTCTCTGTCTCTGTCTTTCTGATAAGCACATGCACCCTATAGCAAAAACCTCTCCAACCACAGCAACAACAAAAAACACACCTTTTGTTGAATGAATGATGGAACCGTTGAGACTTAATGCGATAATAGAATTTTCCTAAGATTAAAAGTCAGTTTGTTGCAGAGCTGGGATGTGAAACCAGTTGTTTGATATTTAAAGTCAAAACTTAGCATAATTTACTGACTAGTTAGGTAGGCTGCTCCATTCAGGTGGTCAGTAACATCTCGACTAAGGGGCCAGGTGCTGATACAGTTGAGATGCTACTGGACTCATGTGGGAGTGGTCCTCTGTTCACATTCTGAGATCACAAGCACACAGGGCTGCATGTGTGCTCATGACCTGCGCTCGCTAAAGCTGGGTATGGACGGTGGTAGGAGGACCCTATGGGGAGTGGCACTCTTCTCTCTCTTTCTCAACAAAGAAATGCATAAATAAAACTTTAAAAAGAATAAAAAGAATATCCAGATGAAGCCAGGATGCACTAGATCTCAAAGATGCATCACTCAAACTATTTTAAAATCCCATAAATTCCCGTAGCACACCCCTCTTCGTTGATACCCCTTCACAAACTTCCAAGAAATAATAATTTTCCTTCCACCCAGGCAATTCTAAAATAGATTCAGGGCCAGATAGTGGCACAGTGGTAAAACGCAGTGTTCTACAAGACTGACCTACATGGAAAGGTTCCGGGTTTGAGTCTGAAGACCTCTGTGAGTATGCGGGTGCATGTGAATGCCTATGATCCAGGCTGAAGCTTGGAGTGAGTGGGTCATGGCATCAAGACCTTGTTGGGGGTGCTGTTTCATTTATGTATCTCTCGCTCATGAGAAGAAATAAATAAAAATACAACTTTAAAAAATATGTTTAAGACAGATTCAAGTTGACATGGGAACCAAACATAACACTAAAGAAGAGAGGTGGTGAAGGGTTGGAAGGTGGCAATTAGGAGGCTATAAAAATGTATCATTAACCTAGAACCCTCAGAAACTGAGGTGGGAATTTTTCTAATTGATGAAAAATTCACTGGAAAACACCTTCTATTTTATTCCTCACTGTAAATCTTTCTTAAATTCATTAATCCAATTTCCTGCAATAATTTATGCCATTTACTCAATGAGGTCTAATTTTTCAGTGATGATAGGATTTCACAGGACTCGGATGGTAGCCCTGAATAGCCAAGTCCATGATGGAGAGGTGGACAAAATTAAACAAGGTCACTCCAGGTCAGGGCACTCAGCTGGTGAGCTGGAGCGGGGTGATCATTCCATATGGGCCTCATCTGGAAAGGAGGGGATGGAGCACATCAGTGGAGTTCACATTCCTTTGTCCACACTCCACAGCTGCATTGATTGTCACTTAGGGTTCATACGTACATGTGCTTATGTAGGTATACAGACCGAAACAAAAGATCCATGAAAAGTACTCTATTATGATGTTCTACTCAATTCTATTGTTAAAAATAGAAAATAGCTGTGCTTGGGTAATTTAAGGTCAAAGGACTGCATCTGATGAGGGTCTTCTTGTTAGTGAAGTCTCAAGATATCCCTTGGTGAGACAGCAGGAACATCTGTGGTCTCTCTCCTTACAAGTGTGCCAGGAGTCAATCATGGGGACCCTACCTTGATGACCTTACTCCTCATCACCTTCCAAAGGCCCCATTTTTCTTTTTCTTTCTTTTTTTTTGGGGGGGGGAGAGGTTTTCGCTATAGGGCGCATGCGCTCGCCAGACAGAGAAGACAGAAAGTGAGACATAGAGACAGAAAGTGAGAAATCACCCGCCAGGGGGGATGGTCACGCCGCAATCCCTTCTCCTCCATTCTCTTCTCGGGATCTTGGGCACACACGCACACGCGCCCGGCGTGAGTTTTAAGCCACCGGGTCCGGGACGCAAACCGCGGTCGACTGTGTGGGAGTCCAGCGACATAGCCATTACGCTAACTGCTGGTTCCCAAGGCCCCACTTTTCAATACTTTAGTGAGGTTAAGTTTCAGTTTCTAAATCCTATTACAACCAAATCTCAACACGTGAATTTGGGTTGGACACTTTTGAAACAGCAGATGCATAATCACCATACATCTTTACAGCATACAATACATGTTTTCTTCCCAACACTAATACAGTGCATACCAGTCCAAAGACATTATCCTATACATTATCATCAGCAAATAACTTTTTATTTTTATGTCAATTAAATATATTGTTTTCTTCCTCTGTTCCCCTCCTCTTCCTCCACCCACTATGTCTACTATCCAGAGTCGACCTCCCTACTATTAAACCTCCAGTCTTTTGGTCTCTACTGTAGAGTACAGACATTCGATATATATTGAACCAGGGACATACAAAGTCTGTCTATCATAGTCTGGCTTGTTTTTCTTAGCATTAAGTCTTCCATATTTGTCTACTTTGTATCAATTGTCAGGGTCTCATTTCCTTTAAGGTTGCATAGTGCACATACACTTGGCAGAGCAACGGAGAGAGAAAGTGAGAAATCAGCCCCCAAAGGCAGATGGCCACACCACAACCCCTTTTCTTCCATTCTCCTCCTGGGATCCTCATGGGAACACACATGAGCCCATCGTGAGTTCAAAGCTGCCAGCTCAGGGACTCAAACTGTGGTTGGCCATGTGGAAGTCCAGTGCCTTAAACACCACGCCAGTTACTGGCCCCAGCAGATGCATTCTTTCATACCGAATTTTATTTTGTTTTCTAGAAAACATGCTCACTAATTTCTTGAACTACTAATGGGTCCCCTCTCACAGTTTGAAATACACTCGTTATGTGATTTCTGTACCAGCATTCCAGATTCATGATTTTCAACAATGAGCCAGCTAAATAAAGAACTTTAACATATACTGGTATTTATTTGTCATTTTCAAAGTTAAATGTAACGTTACCTTTGTCATTTGCTTCGTTTGTATATAATCTCAGTAAAACAAACATTTCTAAGGAATTCTGGACAGTGCCAATTGGTTGGTTGAGATTACTTTGAAACTCCCTACCATTGAGGTACCATAAGATATACATCAAGAGAAAGGAGAGGTCCAAACTCAGTAACAAATTATCATGACAAGAGGTGTGGGCTGGGGGGAGACAGAGGTGTCATAGTCGTATGGCACTCTGGAGGCTGACCTACAGGGGAAGGTTCATGTTAAAAAACCCCACTGAGTATCCCAGACATGTGCATGGCCATGATCCAGGGCTGGCTGAGGCTAGGGGTGGATCATGGTGTCAAGATCCTGTAGGGGGTGTATTACTCTCTTTCTCTTGCTCATGAAAGAAAGAACAAAAAGCATAAGCAAAAAAGGAGTATAGAATTAGTCCTTCCCTCAGCTCTGTCACCTCACTTGTAACTTCTTTTTAAAGAAGTATTTATTTAATTATATTTATTATTATTGTTCCTCAATTTGACCAGAAACGCAGAGAGAGAGGGAGTGTGAGAAAGCAAATCACTATGCCATCTGGTGGCCCCACCTCACCTGTAACTTAAAGGCATTGAATCGGTGGTCTCCTAAATGTCTATGACTACAACTCTTAGATTTACAAGTCCCTAAGACCTGGCATTGCTAAAGGTTTTGAATCTCCTGTGGACCAGGGGCTAGTGGATATTGGCAAAGACAGGGAGAATGTTCTGATTGTGCAGTGGTACTCCCTGAGTTCCTTTAGGCTCATCTGGAACAGCACTGCATGTTAGCTCAGGGTGACCCAAACATACTGTGGCACAGGAACTGGGATAAATGTGACAAAGGACAACACAGAGCCTTGTCTTTGAGATCGCCATGTAATTATGCACACAGAAATTTGCTAATCCCTTTTCATTATACCTTGGAGGCCTAAACTGTATCAAACAAGCTTAAATATACTGGGGCTGGAAACCAAGGACTTTGGCCTGCTTCACATCATGGGAGGCAGCACAACCACTGAGATCCACCCAACAGTTATGTTTGGTGCTTCTTCCCACCTGGAAATATACGGCTGCCTTTGTAGTCAGAAAATTGAGACTCAGTGAGAACATAGCCTGGGTCACAATTTTAGCTTGAGAAAAAACTGGGATATAACTCCAGGTCTCTCATTTCCCAATCCAATCTTCTAGTGTTTGTTCCTATTCTTCGTATGGAAGGAGGCTCTCAGAAGTAGTACCACTAGTAATATCTTCAAATTGAGCACTTTATGGGCACCTATTATATGCCATGCCCTGCTCTAAGTTGTCACATGCATTAATTAATCTCATAAAACAAACCCCATGGAGCCAGGTAGTAACATAGTGATAATACAACTAGATCCACATGGGAAAGGCACTGGGTTCGTGTTTGGAGACCTCCCTAGCACACTGCGGCTGTGTGCACATGCCCATTATATGTGCCAGCAAAGCTTGAGGACCCTGCCATGGTTGCCCCTCTCCCCCCATGGAAGAAATACAACGATTGAACTTTTAAAAAATCTCTATGAAACTGGTGCCACTTTCAGCCTCTGCTTTCCAGTGAGACTGGGAGTTTGTACTCCTCCGGGCCTAAGGTTACTTCTAAAAACCGGGAGGGTAGAGCTGAATGTGTCTTATTCCATAAAACCAAGATGGCCTTTCCCCAGACTCCTCTGAGTAATGGATAAATACATTAAGAAAGATATGAATTCAACTGAGCTAATTCAAATTTCATGCCATTTAATTTTAATAGAAAGAATATTAGCCCATAAATAACACTTTTAAATAGTTGGAATGTGAATATGCGTGATTCAGTGTTGAACTGAAGATATTATTTCAACATCATTTAATGTGATTCATCTCAGGGGAAATGAAGGAGGCATTTTTAATGGTCATAGAGGTAGTTGATGGAAATTCTAATAAATCGGCAACAGAAGAAGAATACATCGTCTCACGGCCCAGCTGAAACATCTCTGAAGCATTCAGAGGCTCGGCCCTCATCAGGTATATGACCCCTTCTCTTTTCCATCATTCATGTCCCCAGAGCCAGAAGTAGATCATACGTGTTGCTGGTCACAGCATGGGCTACTTTGCTGTCATTGCTGATATTTCTTTTACTCCCCACCCTCACTACCCTCTGTGCCCTTTAAAGTCAGGAATCAGGTCCTTTTGGGGTGTGTCATTAGCATCTAGTCCAGTGTGTTTAGAGGAATTACAGATGGTGATGTCCACTATTGCAGATCTTTCTTTTCCTGGAATTTTTTCCCCACACACATTTCTGCAATCTGAGAATTCAGCAGCCTACAGGACCACCAGCCTCACCATGCTCTCCCAGCAGCAGTGATAGAACAAACCAATTGATGCATTGCCCACTTTCACCAACTACAGCAGCATTTCTTAATAAATTCTGGGAGTGTTAAAGAACATTCCAAAGGGAATAAGAGTTACATGGCCAAGAAAGTTGGTAAATCTCTGGGTTAACCTCAATGAGATGCTTCTTCAGGGGCATGTAATATGCCAGAATGTGCTGTAGTTTTCCTAGAAGGTTATGCATTCAACTTTTCTGTCTTTGCTTGGATTTTCCTGGAAGCAGATTCCAAGTGACAAAGATTAACATAAGTAACTTATTTTTGGAGGTGACTAGGAAACATTCATGGGAGTAGAGAAGAGAGAGAAAGCAGATAATGAGCAGGATTTTTAAAGCAAGTTACCTGTTATGGACTGAATGTCTGTGTCTGTTCAGATTGCATATATTGAAGCCTTAATCCCCAGTGTGGCTATATTTGGAGATAGGATCTTTATGGAAATAAAGTTCAATGAAGAAAAAAGTGTGGGGTCCTGGTCTGATAGGATTAGTGTCTTGATGAGAAGAGGCCCTAGAGGACTTACTCCCTCTTGCACCAAGGAAAAGCCACATGATGACCTCAGAAGAATGTGCCCATCTGCAAACCAGGAGGAGAGCCCTCATCAGAAACCATGCCCTGTTAGAGCCTTAATCTTGGACTTCCAGCCTCCAGAACTGTGAGGAGATAATTTTTTGCCGTTTAGGCCAGATAGTCTGTAGTGTTTTGTTACAGCACCCTGAGCACACTTGTACCTTGCCATTGTGGATAACTGGAACAGAAACCTGCTAAGAGTCAGAGCAAAGTATGCACCAGGAACTTGGTTAAAAGCAACTGGAAACCTTGGGTTTGAAATCTCCAAACAGTAGTAAGATATAAAGCAAAAGCTATAACGTGCTGGGAGGCTTGGCTGTGGCTGTACGGGCAGTGTACCCACAGCAACTGGCATGTGATCCAGGCAATGGTGCCTTCAATCTGAATTTTATGGTGATTTGTTGGTCCACTTAATTGGGATCTAAAGAAGAGAGAGGGTGTTTGGGTATTTACATGTGAGGGCTTCAAAAAGTTCATGGAAAATGAAATTTTGAGTTTAGTGCAAAAAATTGTGAAATTAATGCATAGATTTTTCATAATATGCATTTTCCATAACTTTTTGAGGACCTTTTATACACCAATTCTAGCTGGGGAAATAAATTTCCTGACTCTTCCAGCTTCCAGTACAGGTGCAGAGTAGACTCTAGACCAGAGGAAGTCCTCTAGCAAAGACGGAGGGAGGGGCTGGCTGCTGGAAGTCAGCCGACATGCCCCGAGAAGTAAAAGATATGCCCGGGGCATCAGTAGCACCTGGTACAGTTCCCAAACATATCCTGACATCCAGTGGTCCTTGAACAGCTTTACTCTCCATCCAGAAGTATTAAGGGTCAAGGTTTTGCCATATAAATTTAGGAAGGACACAGTTCAGTTTGTAACACTGTTTATCCTTCTGTTGGCATCAAGAAAATTCATTTTAAAAAGATAAAAATGCGGGACCAGCAGATAGCGTAATGGCTATGTTGCTGGACTCCCATGTAGTCCACTGTGTGGGAGTGTAACTCTTATTCCCTTTGGAATGTTTTTTAACACTCCCAGAATTTATTAAGAAATGCTGCTGTAGTTGGTGAAACTCATGTGTGCGTGCGTGCCCAAGATCCGGAGAGTGGAGGAACAGGAATTGTGGCATGGCCTCCCCCTGTCCCTGGGCGATGACTTCTCTGGGGGGTGATTTCTCGCTTTCTGTCTCTCAGTCTTTCTGGCCAGTGCAAGTGCCCTATAGCAAAAAAAAAAAAAAAAAAACCAGGGCAATGTCCCCAAAGAAAAAAAAAAAAAAAAAAAAAAACCTCTCCAAAAAGAAAAAAAAAAGATAAAAATGTTCCAAAGTGAGCAGGACTTGCCTCAATCTGAAACCTGGATTAGCATGTCCAACCCTGATGCATCCTTTCAGTGAGTGCTTCTGACCCATGGAAAGACCTGCTCAACCGTGAGATGCACCGCAGCTGTTAAGCCTAACTTCTCTCTCTCTTTGCTATAGGGTGTGTGCGCTCGCCAGAAAGACAGAGACAGACAGAAAGTGAGAAATCACCTCCCAGGGGGGAAGGCCACGCCGCAATCCCTTCTCCATTCTCCTCTCGGGATCTTGGGCACACACACACACGTGCCTGGCGTGAGTTTAAGCCACTGGGTCCGGGACTTGAACTGCAGCCAGCTACATGGGACTTAAGCAACATAGCCATTACACTAATTGCTGGTCCCTAAACCTAACTTCTCCATGCTTAACTCCCCTAGCTTTCTATTCGAAATCCATTGATTCATTTGTCAAAAAAGGCCCTTATAGGGACCAGCAATTAGCATAATGGCTATGTCGCTGGACACCCATGTAGTTGACCGTGGTTCAAGTCCCGGACCCAGTGGCTTAAACTCACGCCGGGCGCCTGTGCGTGCATGCCCAAGATCCTGAGAGGAGAATGGAGGAGAAGGGATTGCGGCGTGACCATCCCCCCTGGGGGGTGATTTCTCACTTTCTGTGTCTCTGTCTCTCTCTCTTTCTGGTGAGCTAGTAAAAACCTCTCTGGGACCAGCAGTTAGTGTAATGGCTATGTTGCTGGACTCCCATGTAGTTGACCGTGGTTCAAGTCCCGGACCCAGTGGCTTAAACTCACGCCGGGCGCCTGTGCGTGCATGCCCAAGATCCTGAGAGGAGAATGGAGGAGAAGGGATTGGGGCGTGTCCATCTCCCGGGGGTGATTTCTCACTTTCTGTCTGTCTCTGTCTTTCTGGTGAGCACATGTGCCCTATAGGATAAACCTCTCAAAAAAAAAAAAAAAAAACCTCCAAAAGAAGAAGGATAAAAAAGGCCCTTCTATGCATAGGCTGTGTTTAAGATGCACTGTTGCAACATACCAAATAGACAAAAACTCCTGCCTTTGTGGGCTTGTATCCTGGTGGGAAAGTAGGGAGGAGACAGATAGCAAACAAAGTAAAGAAATAAAATACTTTTAAATCAGTCGGGATGAATGCTATGAGAGAACATAGTAGGCAAGAAGACCAGTGTGTTGGGGTGAATAGTTCAGACAGGATGGCTGAGGCAAGACTCCCTGAAAATGGGACACTTGAAAAAAGAACAGGGGAGAGAGAGACAGGCTGATCACAGGACATGAGAAGAGTCTTCCTGGTGGAGGGACGACCAGGCGAAGGCTTGGGTGCTAGGGAAAAGGGAGCAGGAGAAGTAGAGATGGAAAGGGGCAGGAGGCCTTGGAGACTTCAGCTTTATTTTGGGGTAGAGGAGATTCTATTGGATAGTTTTGGTCAAGGAAAAATATATTAGAGCATTAAGAATAAGCTGAAGGGGCTGGCCCTGTAGAACAGCTGAGGAAACTGGATCCTACATGACTGACCAGGCTTCTGGTCCAAGCTCTGCAGCCTTCACACTGGGTACATGTACACTTCTAGGATCCTGAGGGGATGGAAAATTGGAGGAAAAATGATTGTGATGACTGGGCGTAGTATAGAATGCTTGCTTTCTCTCTCTCCCCCCCTCCTGTCTCTAACGTGTGTGTGTGTGTGTGTGTGTGTGTGTGTGTGTGTGTGTGTGATAAATAGAATAGACCAAGCAAGAGCAGATAGATGGAAACCGGCCAGAAGCTCTTGGGATCATCGATGTGAGCGAGTTGTGATGATCATTTGAACCAAGGTGGTAGCTGTGGACCTGGTGAGAAGTGGTGGGATTCTGGACATATTTTTCCTTTTTAAAATATTTTATTTATCCATCTTATAGATGATTTATTGTTTGAATTTATTTTCTACAATGTTCCTCTATTAGTCTTTAAAAAATAGCCTATTTTTAAAGAGCAGCTTTAGGTGTCTAGCAAAATTGAGCAGAAAGTACAGAGTTCCTCTGAACCTCATTTGCCCACACATGCATAGCCTCCCCCATTATTGTTGTAGTTGATGGCTGCACACTGAGATACTCTAATCACCCAAAGTATAAAGTATGTTAGGGCTCACTCTTGGTGTTCAAGTCTATGAGTTTGGACAAATATATAATGACATATATCCACCATCACAGTATTGTACAAAACAGTTTCAGTGTCCTGAAAATCTGTACCCCACCTATTTATCCCTCCCTCCTTTTTTTTAAGAATTATTTTATTTAACTTTATTTAGTTAGTTTTATTTGACCCAAGAGGAGATAGAGAGAGAAAGTGACAAAGCAAGTTGGGACATGAACCTCAGTTGGCATGTGGGAATCTACCATGCCACCTGCCAGCCCCCCTCCCTCCTTCAGACATCTACTGATCTTTTTATGTCTCTGCTGCCATATTTTGCCTTTTCCAGAATGTCATGTAGTTGGAACTATATAGTATGTGCCCTTTCCATATTGGCCTCTTCTACTTAGTGATATGCATTTAAGGTTTTTCTATGTCTTTTTATTAGTAGTATAATTGTTATTATTTGGTTTATTTATTTCTTCCATGAATGAAAGAAACAGAGAGAGAAAGAGAATCCCCAACAGGATCTTGACACGATGATCCACCCCCAGCTTCAGCCAGTCCCTGATCCTGGGCACAAACATGCATAGTATTCTCAAGGAGGTTTCTGGACTTAAACCTGGAGCCATCCCATGTGGGTCAGCCTTGCAGAGTGTCCCATTTTCCTGCTGTGCCACTGTTCATCACCCATCCTCCATGTCTCTTCATGGCCCCGTAGCTTATTTCTTTTTGACAGTGAATAATATTCCCGTTATATGGATGTACGACAGCTTACCTAACTATTCACCTGCTATTCAGCTACTCATGTGCGTCCACATTTTGATGATTATGGAGTGTGGATATATTTTGCAGGTGCAGTTGATTGGATTTCCAGAGTTTGGAGTTTCATGAGTAGCAACTCTAAGGAAGATTCCCAGGTACTGGCCAGTGCAAGTTAACGGATGGGATTCATGTGGCTCTCCGCTTGCACGGGGAGATAATGCCCTTGAGGTGGTGACAACAATCATCACCATGATTATTTCCTGAGCTTTAGCTTTGGGCGACTCTGGGATAAGGACACCATGTGCTTTATCCTCAATAATGCACACACTAGCCCCAAGCAGTGGGTGATGTTAATAATCTCATTTTACCAATAGGGAACTGAGGCGAGTTGTTTACTTGCTCGAGGCCACACGGGTCTGCTTATGCCTGGCTCCCAAGACAGTAAATATTTATTATATAATAATTGGGTTAATGTGAATCTTCCCCTCAAACATGAGCTACTCATAATGTGATGAGATAAATGAAGTTTTTGAGTGTATAAGGCTGGAGGTGAGGCCCTAAATCAAGGTAAATTCACAGAGAAATTAATGTCACTTTCTGAGGCTTCTTGGAAGGCAACTGACTGGCCTTTTCTCCTGGAACATCCCAATATGCTGTTAACAGCATGAGTATCTTCGAATTTCCATTAAGTGCTGAGCTCATAGCACAGGGCCTGGCACACACTGGGTGCTCCATAAACATTGACTCTCAATTTGGATAGGCAGGGAAGGCTCGTGAGTTCCTAGAAGAGAGCTGCTTATGATCTAAAACTTTACGTGTATATTTTCCCTATTGATTTGACAAAGAGTATTAGATCTCTATAATGATACCTTTGAGTGGATGCAAAAGTCACATCAGATCCATCAATGAGCCTAAGACCTAGTCTCCTGATGAATCTGAGCCATGAAGGTTTCCACTCTTTTGGAGGAAATGAGAAAAACCAGAACAATGCAGTGATTTTCATAGAAACCAAATGTATTTCATTTAAAGCACTCTGCTTTTTCTGAGATCTGTGTTTGCGAGTGTGGACTTAAAATGTCCTCTTTGTAATAAAATGATAATGAAGTAGACGTGTGCTTGTCTGCATAACTTGCTTAGCAAAATTAAAGTTGGGCACCCCCATTCAGCTTCTCTCTTTTGTTGTCGCTGCTGTTGCTCCTGCTGCTGGTGAAACTTACCAATGCATGAAATCCAAATTTCTGGGTACCACCAGTCCTACATACTCAGCATAAACTCGTCTGTTTATAAGCCTTCAGTGAAGAATGGAGGACCAAATGTAGCATGATGAAGAATTACGACAGTTCATCTTTATCACCAAACAAAATGTGTACTAGTCACCCAGCCACACAGTACCCTGGCTGGGACAACGGCGTCCAGAGACAAAAGCACAGAACTCAGTCGTTCTCTCTCCTACTAACGAGACCGGGTCAGAACTCTGCTAGTCACACATTATCACACCTGTGTACATACCTTGCAGGATTGTGGGTATAAGTGGAGTATCCCAAGCTCTGTACGTTGCTGAAGAAGTGAATATAAAGGAAGATACATTAAATCCCACACAAGTCTTTCCCTCTCTCTGTCTCTGTCTGATGAGTGTGTGTGTCCTGTAGCCAAATTAAAAAAAAATAATAATGATAAATAAAATTTTTAAATTCTTAAAACAAACCCAAGGGCAGGGCCTTGACCTAACATCCTGGGACTTAGTTCTCTCTTGTCTCCTTTCTCCCATTTCATGCACCAGCACTGTAAGCCAGTATTTCCAGAATTCCAAGATGGGGGAACTGCTGAACAATCATGTTTTGGCTGATTTATTGATTACAATTAGCTTCTTAAGCCTCTCTAATAGAGTTTTTTAAGAATTAGAAGCAAAGTAACAGGTCAGCAAAATATTTCATCTTTCTGCATCTGGCCACCCTGGGACTATCCTATTTTTTATTTTCAAGAAGGTGCATCCACGGACCAGTTGTTAGCATAACGACTATGTCGCTGGACTCTCATGTAGTCGACCACAGTTTGAGTCCCAGACCCGGTGGCTTAAACTCACACCGGGTGCGTGTGCGTGTGTGCCCAAGATCCCAAGAGGAGAAAGGAGGAGAAGGGATTGCAGTGTGGCCATCCCCCCAGGAGGTGATTTCTCACTTTCTGTCTCTCTGTCTGTCTCTGTCTTCTTGGCAAGCGCATGCACCCTATAGCAAAATAAACTTCTCCCCCCAAAAAAGGTGCATCCAGTGGGAGGGCATCAGAATCTGAAAACCTCATCAGAAGAGACTGCCCCTTTCTCACAGTACTTATTTCCTCCAAACCACAGAGGCCATCAGAAACAATTAAATGTAGGTCACCAGGAAAGAGGGAGATGGCAAGCACATGATTCACAAGGCATGATGTGATAGATCCCCTAGGAAGGCTCCTTTGTAGAGAAAGCGTGTGCTGTCAAGCTTGCCTGCAAAGATGTTTAACTCTTCATTTCAAATAAATACAAAGCATTTCAATCACAAGAACAGCACTGCTAACTCATCAGTGATTCACAAAATCAATTCCCCATCTGATCACCAGCTTCTCTCCTTGAATTCTTGCCCAAACATAGCAAGTGTCAAGGCCAGGGAATGTAACTTTCCAGGATAGCACATGGCAGCCCCACACTGGTAGCTGCTATTCTTTTGAGCCCAAATCAGAGTTGATAGTCCTCGGTATAAGGCCAGACAAGAACAATCTTCTTTTAAATCTTCATTTTTGTTTAATTTTTTGTTCATACTTTATTAGCAGGGATGTAGCTTCTCTATATTTAGAAATACATTTTTGTTGCTGTTTTTTGCCAGAGGGTACATGTGCACTCTTGAGAGAGACACAGACTGTGAGAGGGAAAGTGAGAAGTCACCCTCCAGAGGGGATGGCCATTCCGCGGTCCCTTCTCCTCCTGGGATGTTGGACACATAAGCATTCGTGCCTGGCATGGTTTTCAGGCCACTAAGTCTGGGACTCAAACTCAATCAGCCATGTGGGAGTCCAGTGGTTCACCACCATGCCATCTGCTGATCTCAGGAACAGTCTCTTTTTCTCACAATCTGAATGAAACTCCATGTGAACCCTTCCTTTTTATTCCTAAAACAATAATGGTCCAGGATCCCATTGGTTTGGATGCCTTCAAGGCTAGACAGTGATACCACAGTAACACAACTCTCTGTGAATCTGAATCACGTGGGAAAGTTTCAGGTTCATATCTGGAAAGTTCTCAAACACGCCGGCTACACTTATCCCAGTGATCTGGGGCTAGCTGAGAGTAGGGGTGGGTCATGACCTGAAGACCTTGTTGGGGTGCTGTTTTTCTCTCTCTCATAGAAGAAAAAAAAATAATTTTTTTAAAAAAACATTAGATGCCTTCAAAGCATCCAGTGATTTCAGGAAGTCTCCAAAGAGGAATCTTCAGATGCCCAGAATCCAGTCTGTGAGCCCAGCTCCTGTCACTGTACAATATGTCTTCCCCCTCCACTCCTGCTACCCTTGGGTGATCATGCCAGGGACACCTGACTGCTGGTCCTGCTTTTGGGACATTGGGCTCCTCTTCTACATTCTGGTGCTTTTGATGGTTAGAAGCCTCAGGATTTCACCAAGAGGTGTGGACAACAGCTTTCCCCACAGTGCAGCAAACACCTGTGCCCAGACTTGTGCAGCATCCCTGAATGGCTCAGCTGGCTTTCAGCTGTCCCCCTTTGCCCATCACCTCGACAAGTCTGCCATGACAGTTGTGACTCAAAGCCAGTGTAAGTCTTACCAGCATACTAAGTCCATCTGCTGCTAGTCATGGTCGGTGACACAAGAGGCAGAGACTGGAGAATAAAGGAGTTTATTTCTGCAAGCACCACCACACCATCTCAAAAAGCTCAGCATGTCTCAGTATTTATAGATACAAGCACAAGCATGTGCAAATCATCCCTCACTACATTCAATCAAAGTCAATAATTGCTTTCGGTTGAGCAATTATCCGGATTTGTGGTGTGTGTGTGTGTGTGTGTGTGTGTGTGTGTGTGTGTTTTCCAGAGAGAGATGGATAGTAGAAAGCATCCCTGAAGGGGATGGGCATGTCACAGTCCTCTTTCTTCCAGTCTTCTCTTAAGACTTTCAGCTCGCACATAAATGTGCTCAGCATGTTTTTCAAGCTACCAGGTCCAGGACTCGACTCATGCAGTCATGTGGGATTGAGCTGCCTTAACCACCACTCCACCAGCTGGCCTGATTTCTGTTTTTGGTGATGTGAGTAAGGTGCTGGATCCCACATGGCTGACTTCACAGTTTGAGTCCCAGACCTAACATTCTCTCTCTCTCTCTCTCTCTCTCTCTCTCTCTCTCTCTCTCTCTCTCTCTCTCTCTCTCTCTCTCTCTCTCTCTTTCTCTCTCTCTCTCTCTCTGAGAGAACAAATGAAAAGTAAATTTTAAAACTTTTTAAAAATGCCCTTTCCTCCTAGTTTCTCATCTGACAGGCTCCATGACTCAGCATTATTGTCATCAGAGGCCTTTCTTAATTTCAAAATGGCTGCTAAACTCCAAGCTGGCCTATTTCCCAAGGAGCCGAAAAGTGATCAACCTCTCCCTCTTGTGCCCTTTCTTTTGGAGGTAGAGTCTAAGCCCCAGCACAGACAGTAAAAGCCTTTGATAATATGAGAGAATTTCAAAAAGGTTGTAGAAAATAAAATTAAACTGCGAGTCTAGTTTGGTACCAAAAATGTGATATTCATGCATAATTTTTGATTAATACACACTTCTATAAACTTTTTAAAGACTCCCTAATATTTGCAATGACGTCAACAGGACAGAACTCCAAAAGTAGATTTCTGAGGCTTGACTGGGTCCCATTTGGCACTCAAAACTGAAGCTGCAGTGGAGTCCTCGGGTAGAATTGTGTGGTACAAGCTCCTGCCTTCGGAAGGAGATACAAACCTGGGACTTGAGCCTTTATTGGAGAAGGGGAGACATCGGATTGATGTATATTTCCATAAGTTTATTGTAAAGATTAATATAAGTGAAATTTGCTCTCAAGGTGGTTTAGTGTGGTGGTTCAGGAAGCAGCTTTGGGGACACTTCTCTGTGTATATCAGTTCCTTCATATGGAAGTGGGATACTAGAAATCCTGTACCTCACAGGCTTGTTCAAAGGTTAACTTAGACAGGACTTCTAAGGCATGTAGAACAGTGCCTGGCACAGAACTTCTAAGGCATGTAGAACAGTGTCTGGCACACAGTATATAATTAGTAAATACTGGATCCTGCTCTTAGTAACTAGAGACCTGCACTGCCTGTTGAGGTCAGGAGGTTAAAGTTTGCAGAGATTCTAGGTGTCCTGGACTCATGACCAAAGGCTGTAGTCTCTTCCTATTGCCTCCATACAAATTACTTTGTAGCTTAAAGCAACACAAAAAACCTAGCAACCATGCTTTCTGGTGTTTATTTCAATGCATTGAAAGCTTGCGTCCACACAAAAACCTGCATATGGATTTACAGCAGTTTTATTCGTAATTCCCAATATATGAAAATAATCAAGATGTCTTTCAACAGGTAACTGGATAAACAAACTGTGGTATACCCAGACAATGGAATATTATTTAGTGATAAAAATATATGAATCATCAAGCTACAAAAAGACATGGAGGGAACTTAAATGCATGTTACTAAGTGAACAAAGCTAATCTGAAAAAGCTGCATACTATGTGATTCCAACTATATGACATTCTAGAAAAGGTACGATTGTGAAAAAGTAAAAATGTCAGTGGCTTCCAAGGGTTAGGGAGATGGAAGAATAACTGCTGGAGTACAGGGGACTTTTAGAGCAGGGAACAACTCTGTATGATACTATTAATGGTGGAACCATGTCATTATTCATTTGTCAAAATCCACAGAATGTACATTACCAAGCATGAACCCTAAAGGAAATTATGACCTGTACTTAATAATAATGTATCAATTAAGAAACCCACAGAAGTCTGTAATGAACCTGCAAATCTACCTACCTTCTGAAGTTCTAGGTGAGAATCTGACTCCTTGCTCTTGCCAGTTTCTAGAGGTTGCCCACATCCTTTGGTTCTGAGCCCTCTTCCTCTGTGTTCAAAGCAAGCAGCGCAGCATCTTCAAATCTCTGTCTTTCTCCCTCTGCTTTTGTCTTCACATCTACTATGACTCTAATCCTCCTGCCCCTCTCATGAAGACCTTCGTGATCATGTTTAGCACCTACACTGGTAACCCAGAATAGCCTCTCATCTCAAGGTCTTTATCTTTTCTGCAGAGTCCAGCTTGCCATATAAAGTAACAGTCACAGGTTCCTGGAGTTAGCACCTGCATTTCTCTGGGGGAAGTTATTCAACCTGTCCTAAGGACCAGCTGACAGCTGGGAAGAGTGGAGAAAAGGCTGGAGCAGGAGATGCAGGGGGAAGAGGCAGAACAGATGAGCATGTAAGGGTGGCTAGGGCAATCCCTGCCTTCTGCCTGTATCAGAAGAGCACAAGACTGGGACCAGCAGTTAGTGTAATGGCTATGTCGCTGGACTCCCATGTAGTCGACCGTGATTCGAGTCCCGGACCCGGTGGCTTAAAACTCACGCCAGGCGCGTGTGCATGTGTGCCCAAGATCCTGAGAGGAGAATGGAGGAGAAGGGATTGTGGCGTGGCCATCCCCTCCTGGGGGATGACTTCTCGATTTTTATCTCTCTGTCTCTGTCTGTCTGGCGAACGCATGCGCCCTATAGCAAAAACCTCTCAAAAAAAAAGACATAAGACTAATCAGCAGCTCAGACTCTGAAGAAAAATAAGAGCTATTGCTCCATATACTATGTGAATAAAACATACTTTCTGAAAGTCATGTCTCAGGCCAGCAGGTAGTATGGTGGTTAAGGTGCTGGATCTCACATGGCTGATTCCATGGTTCAAGTCCTGGACCCAGACCCAGGCCAAGTGGCTTTAAAAAAAACACTTAGTGCATGTGCATGTGTACCCAAAATCCTGAGGGGGAATGGAGGAGAAGGGATGTGGTGTGGACATCCCCCAGGGGGGTGATTTCTCATGTTGGCCCCTATCTGTCTCTGTCTTTCTCTAGCAAGCATACACAAACTATGACAAAAATCTTACAACAGCAAAAAAAAGTAATTATATCACATTACTTTGCCAAAAATAAATAAATATATTTCTAAAAAATATATATGTAATAGCAGCTTTCTTTTTGAGTGTACAGGTAATTTTACTTTTAAATTTTAGTTATAGTCTTCAAAATTTCTACAATAAATATGTATTACTTTATAGTCAGAAAAAGATATTTTAAAAGTAATATATTTTAAAAACACAAAAGAATAGGCTAGAACATGTCTATACTAAATACATATTATTTTATAAGCAGAAAGATATTTTTAAAGTACTGTATTTTCTTTAATTAATTTTTTAAAAGAATTAATTAATTAATTAATATTCAATTTGACCAGAGAGGGACAGAGAAAGAGAGAGAAAGAATTAAAACAACAATCTGCCAGGTCTGTGACTCAAACTGCAATAGACAATGTGGGAGTCCAGTGCCTCAACCACTATGCCACCTGCTGACCTCAGTAATATTTTTAAAAACACAAAAGTACAGTAAATGGTATAGTGGTTAAGGTGTTGGAATCCCGCATGGTTGACCACGGTTCAAGTTCTGGACCTGCTGGCTTGAAACTCACGATGGCGTGTGTGGGTATCCAAAATACCGAGAGAGGACTAAAGGAGAAGGGAATGTGGCATGGCCACCCTCTCCTCCCCATAGGGGTGATTTCTCGCATTTTGTCTCTTTGTCTCACCAGCAAACACTAGTGCCCTAGAGCAAAAATCCCCCTCAACACACACACACATGCACACACACACACACACACACACACGTACAGATGGAAAGGAAGCAGTGTTAGAGTTGGTAACAGACCTCTCCTTTCACACACAGACTCTCAGACTATACGTCGTCTTTATGTGATATATGCTTCTCTTCTTTCTCTCTGGGATATTCCTATGAAATAACTTGTACTGAGATGAGAAGTTGAGAGGGAATTTTTAAAGAAGAAAGAAATGTGTTGTGATTTTTTTCATAGGCTCCTCACTCTGCTTCAATAGCAATCAGGTTTTGTTTAAACAGAAGATAAACTAACTCTTCAAGTGTCCCTTCGATCTAGCAGTCCCTCCATCCTCCATTCCTAATAGAAATACATGTACATGTGCATCCCTTGAGAAGTACAAGAATTTTCATCAAGATTTCTTTTCTTTCTTTTTCTTTCCTTTTTATTTTTTTTCTAGTGGGCACATGCACTTGACAGAGATAGGGAGAGAAAGAGAAGAGAAAGCACCTCCCATGGAGAGTGGTCATGCTGCAATCCCTTCTCATCTTCCTCCATTTAGAAATTCAGGCACACATATACATGTGCCTGGTGTGTTTCTCAAGCCTCCGAGTCCGGAACTTGAACTG
Organism: Tupaia belangeri chinensis; assembly: GCF_000334495.1. Taxonomy (NCBI): domain Eukaryota; kingdom Metazoa; phylum Chordata; class Mammalia; order Scandentia; family Tupaiidae; genus Tupaia; species Tupaia belangeri. Next base: position 552,889 of record NW_006201743.1, on the reverse strand, counting down.
CATCATCAGCTATATGGAATCTGGCTGCCTTAATCACCAGACAATGAAACTGGCCCAAATATTCATCAAGATTTTATTCACAATAATAACCAAAATCAGAGATCAACCTGGAATTGATCAAGAAGAGATCAACGATGGGCCAATGGTGTCACAGTGGTAAAACATGACACTCTGCAAGGTGACCCCTGTGGGAAGGTTCTGGGTTTCTGTCCTGAGACCTCCCTGAGTAGACCAGGCATGCATGTTGCCCATGACCCTAGGCTGGCTGAACCTGGGTAGGGATGCTGCATGAGATTGTGTTGAGGTTGCTCATTTCTCCCTCTCGTGAAACAAACAAACAAATAAAACTTAAAGAAAAAAAAAAAACTTGGGGACCAGCAGTTAGCATAATGGCTATGTCGCTGGACTCCCATGTAGTCGACCGCGGTTCGCATCCCGGACCTGGTGGCTTAAAACTCATGCCGGGCACATGTGCGTGCGTGCCCAAGATCCCAAGAGGAGAATGGAGGAGAAGGGATTGCAGCGTGGCCATCCCCCCTAGGGGATGATTTCTCACTTTCTGTCTCTCTGTCTCTTTCTGTCTGTCTGGCAAGCACACGCGCCCTATAGCAAAAACCTCTCAAAAAAAAAAAAAAAACTTGTGGTGTAGTCACACAACAAAAAACTGTACAGCAACAAAAAAGAATAGACTACCACTCCAGACAACAAATGACTACATCTCGCAGACATTATGTTAAATGAAAGAAGTCAGACACAAGGGTACGTCCCCTGTGTGATTCTACTTATATAAAGTTCAAAAAACAGGCAAACCTAACCCATGATGCTAGGAGTGAGAATAGCAGTTTCTTTTCACGAGTGTTAGGGGGCAAGAGGAAGGCCCTGGGGTGCTGGAGGTGTTCTCAGGCTGGTCAGTGGTCATACGAGTTCACTCAGCCCATCTTCACCATACTGTATGTTTGTGAAATACGTACTTGTCCGTGTGTGGGTTATACAGCAATAAAACCTACAGTAAGATAAAGAAGTAATGTTTAACTGGGGGTCATGTTTTATTCTCAGGTATGATGTAGATCTGTGACTGGGCAGGGTAAAGCATGGTCAATACGGTTCACAGTGGCCCACCAAGGAACGAAATCTATGACAATGCTCTAGGAAGCATGAGCACAGCAAGAAAGCACTGACCAGTAAAATCTCAGCATAGACACCATGCACTGTCCGGTACTGGCTTGGTGTATGATTTGCTCCAGTCAGTAATCTGGGACAGCCTCAAGATGTACACATTCACTACAGCGAGGAGTGAATAAATGTGTCCACAGAGTTTAAGCTGGCATCGACGCTGTGCATGATTAAGACAGGCACAGCTTTTCTCAAACAAGGCAATAGTTGTTAGCACAGGCTGTGAAAATGCCAGACCGTGCTCTGAGGTTTACAACTTCTCGTCAAAGTTATTAAAAAAAAAGTGACAAAAAAGATAAGCGATGAGAAGGCAATAAACATCACACTTATTGAGGGCATCTGCTTCGGTGTTCTGTAAAGGGCAAGGAATAAATCGAGAAGACAGCATTGCAGACAGTTGAGTTATAGCCCTTGTTACCAAAGGCTATGCAAAACCTCTGGATATGCCTACCGGATTCCCAGCTGTGGAGGACACCCCAGAGTTTGCCTGCCTGGCATCCCTCCTTATTTTTCCTTTAGGAAAAGCCCACCTGGTGAGGTTCAGATGGATGTTCATCAAAGGATATACACACTCTCCAAGCCTAGCCAACTGGTCCATCCCACCCAACTAGCCACAGCAGCTGGTTGGGAGCTCGGCACACAACGCGGGCCAGCCAACGTTGTCCATGGAATTCTGTACAAGCTAGGAAGATCTCAGGATACAGGCCAGGGATGCCTGGGGCTGCTGTGAGGCCACTGTGCATGGTGGTATGGAAGAACCTTGTCTAGGGTAAGAAAGTTTGAGGCTTGCAAAGACAAGCAAAAATAAATCAGAGAGAGGCTGACTGCTGGACAGGAGGTGCTGGACACCTACCTCCTGTTATTTCTTCCTTTTTTCTATGAACCACTTCAGCCCTTTCCCCGCCACTCCAGACAACAAAATGCCTTCTTCTTAAGCCAGTTTAAATTGAATTTCCGCTCCTAGACCACAAAAGCCCTAATGAACACACCAACACATAAAGACTCAGGTCTTCAGTCAAGTTACAAGTGGTCATTCGAGGGGGAAGAGTAGACTGGAGAACTGTGAGCTGACCACGGCCATCTGAGGAGCTGGCTGCCCACCCTGCTGTCAGCAGTGGTGTCTGGGCTCTGCCGTGTGGCAGCACCCAAGCCCCAGGTGTAAATTCCCTAGGTTTCTTTTGACTCTCCCCAGGTTTCACTGCAAAAGCATGTACCCCTGTGCAACCCACCTCCTACCTTTGTCTCTCCCCCAGCCCTCGGTTTTTCCTTTTTTACATCCCAAACACATCAAGGGCCATAAATTCCACTCGTGTAAGTTCTGTGGGGTCAGAGCCATCTCTATGTTATTGACTAGAATAGGGTCTCTGTTGTTTTTGTTCTGTGAACAGAAATACTGGAGGCTGGGTGATTTATTAAGAACTAGGTTTATTGACTGACAGTGTTGGTACTGGAAAGTCTGAAGGTGTAGGCACGGCCTCAGGCCAGCCTACCACATGGCTGACGGAAGCACAGAGGCTGGATGGCAGGTGTGTGCGGGACAGAGTGAGCCATGGGCAGCTTTCACTCTCTCTCACACAGCTACCAACTCTTGCAAGAACTAACACCTCTTATAAGAGCTAGAGCTCTGTAGGTCTCAGGAGCCATCGTTAATCTATTCACGAGAGTGTTGCTTCCATGATGTAATCACCACAATCCAATCACTGCCCACTAGACCCCACCACCTCCCAATACCAAATTCCAAAACATAGAACTGCAGGGCAGAAACTATGATCCAGACCATAACTGTGTCTGGCAAGCCTGCGCGCTCACTGTCCCTGTCCCACCCTGCCCATGTGAGGCTTCTAAAAGTTGGTCAGGAGCTGGGAACGCAGCCCAGGCCAGGCCAATGTTCTCCATAGGATTCTGTACAAGCTAGGGAGATGATCTCGGGGTACAGGCCTCTGTTTGCTGGGCTCAAACTTTCTTACCCCAGACAAGTTTCTCCCATGTGACCATGGACAGTGACCCCAGGTTGATAGGTTGAACTATACAAGGAATCTTCGAAAGTTTATGGAAAATGTATATTATGCAAAGACTATGCGGACAGGCCTGAGGAGTCAGATTTGAACCTGCAGTTCAAATCCCAGACCTGGTCACTTATAAAATACACCAGGCATGTGTGTGTGTGTGTGTGCTCCGAAGCCTGAGAGGATGGAGAAGTGAAGGAAAAAAGGACTGCCTGACTTTACCCCATTGCTGAGTGATTTCTCCTCCTTCCATCTCTTTCTGTCTCTCCCTGATGAGCACAAATACCCTCTGGCAAACTGAAAAAAAAAAAAAAGATTACACATGGACTTCAAAATGTTTTTGCACCAAAATAAACTAGTATTTTCATTCATTTTTTCCCAAAAGCATTTCAACACCCTCTCACATTATACCAAAACTTCCATGTGCGTGAGAACACGTCAAAAAGTTGGTGACACAGGATTAAAGTATTAAAGTTTGTTTTGGTGTAAAAATATTTGAAAACCCACATGTAGTCTACACGATATGCATTTCCATGGACTTATTGAAGATCACGCCTTTATTAAATGGCTATTCATTTTTCTTTTTGAAAAAAATTATTTAATTTTATTTATTACTATTCTTCTTTAATTTTGCTAGAGGGCACATGCACTCACTAGAGAGAGACAGAGAGAGGGCAAGTGAGAAAGCAAGCCAGTTGGTCTAGGGCTTGAACTACAGTTGGCCATGTGGGAGTCCAGCACCTCAACCACCATGCCACCAAGTGGCTATTCATTTTCCATCACCTGATTTTACAAATGCTCTGATTTACCATGTAGATGTTGAGACAAGGGTGCTCACTTCTTTGCTGCTGCATTTGCTCTCTGCTATTGTTGACACATACCATGACTACACAGGCCTGTGAGCACAGAGCTCATGATTTACTGGCTGTACATCCCACCTTCAGCATGGTTCTTGGGATGTACAGGTGTCTGATGCCTCCTCGTCATGTATGAGCGACTCCTAAAATTCCAGAGGGCCTTGCTTCTCAAAACATGATAAGTGGACCAGCAATCTCAGCATTGCCGGAGAAGAGGGTTCCCAGCACTATGGCTTTGTGAGCCAGGTGCTTTACTGGCACGATAAAGTTTGAGAAGCACTGTCTCAGGGAACTAGACCCAGAAAGAGTCTTTGAGCCTGTAGGGGGACATAACAGGACACCAGATAATGAAATAAAACTTCTGAGTTCTGAAGCCAAACCTGTGGAGGTTAAAATTCAATCAGCAGGAGGCTTTTGTCAACCTGAAAAAGGAAACTGAGTCCAAGTATGTAAAGCAAAAGGAGTTTATTTGGGCAAGCATTTGAGGACTGCAGCCAGCATGCAGCCTGGATGGATATATTTCAAGTTGCCCTAAATGTGCTCACGGAGGTCTACAGTCCTCAGACAGTATTTTTTCTTTTTTTTTGGGGGGGGGGATTTTTTGCTATAGGGTGTGTGTGCTTGCTAGAGACAGAGACAGAGAGAGAGAGAGAGAGAGAGAGAGAGAGAGAAAGCAATCATGTCCCCAAAGGAGATGGCCATGCTGCAATCCCTTCTCCATTCTCCCCCAGGGATTTTGGGCACTTGTGGCGTGCGCCTGGCTTGTTTTAAGCCGTCGGGTCTAGGACTCGAACCACCGTTGACTATGTGGGAGTCCAGCAACATAACCATTATGCCATCAGCTGATCCCCCTCAGACAGGTTTTATAGGCGAACACCACAAGCAGGAAGGGAGCGGAGGAAAGAGGATTATACCTGTTGTTTGGGACAGCTATCTGTGACAGGATAGGAACAGGAGTGGTGCCCGTCCAGGGTAGACGAGCAGTTTGAGCAGATGTTCTCACAGAAGTAGCTCTTGTGTAGGGCAGTGGTGGTCTTTGCTCAAGGTGTGGTTCTGGCAGAGTTCTTCAGTTGACAATTGCTGTTAGCAGGCATCCTGGCACAAGAAAGCATCTCGTCCATGGCCTTCCCAGCATGGTGTCGTCAGAGTTGACACCGAATGACTCCATCTTGATTTCGAAAAACTTGGACATGGGCAGATGAGACATGGAGAGGGAGACACGTTGCTGCCTGTGGGAGAAGAGGGAGGCAGGCGGGAACCAGAAATGCAGGCGAGAGATGAGGAGGGCCTCGACCAGAGAGGTGATGAGTATCGGAGAGCTAGGGCAGCCTTGGGAGTCAGGAGCTGAGGGATGAACGGAGAGATGGCAGGAAGAGTCAATGGTGGCTGAGGCTCAGCCTGTCTGGCTGGGGTAGGAATGACAGCACCAGGGGGAGGCCCATCAGGTGGAAGATGATGCCCCTGTAGAAAGGAGTTTGAGGGGCACGCCCTGCAGACCATCTCCATCCACACAGGACCCCTTGGAAATTGCGCACACAGGCAGTAGGGAACCCTTCAGCACTGGCAGGACCGGACAAGAAGATCATGCCTTCTCCCACGGGAATCATCTTTAAACTTAAGATCCATCAGACACTCTGGTTTTTGTATTCAGCGGAGACACCGTGCTCATAACAGACGGCCACTGGGTTCTTAATTTTAAAATCTATTGGTGTGGTAAAATGGAAACATAAATGAACAGTGCCACTTCAGTACCTAAATGAATCGGTCTGTGGCCAGCGTCTGCAGGAAGCTTCTGCAAGAACTCAGTAAATGGTTTCCACTTGAAAACATAGCTCAAAGAGCACTTAATAAGTGCAGTTTGGTAACGACGATGATGATCTGCGGGGCCCGCAGCATCTCTGTAGTTAATGAACCGGGTCCAGGACGCCGCTAAGGAAGGGGGCCCTTTTCAGATCTGGGTGCGACGGGCGGACCGTAAAGTACAAAAGCTGGTGGAGTGTTTTGCTTTGAAAGATCAGCGTACCTAACCTGCCCTCCCAGCATCCCTCCGCTGTCTGAACAGGACCCTGAGCCATCCTTTTGGCCATGGACGCAGCAGCTTAGGGAAAGGGGTGGAGAAGCCGGGTCCCCGGAGACTAGGACTCCCCAGGGAGACCACAGAAACGAAATAGGTCACGGGGCTCCCAGGCAGCGCTCCCCTGCCCCGCCCGGGTGCGATCCCGGAGCCGCCAGCTGGAGTGGGAAGCCGGGCGCAGTAGGCAGGGCAGGGTGACCGTGCACTTCTCAGCCTCGAGGTTCT
>NW_006201743.1:522532-544798 GCF_000334495.1 Tupaia belangeri chinensis | reverse complement strand
GCGCGCCGCTCACCTGCGGCGGAGCGCGCACCCCGCGCCCTCCCTGGCCACTCCGGAGCCGGCCGCCGCCCCTCGCCGCTGCGGGCACCCGCGCAGACATGCGACCAGAGTAGCCCGTGCGCTTTGGAAGCACCAGAGGAGCCCTCTCGGCCTGAGCACGCAAGGTGACCCCCTCGATGACCTCGCCCCGCGGGCCGCCGCAGTCCCATCCGTCCCCCTGGCGTCCGCTGCCCAGCCCCTCTGCGAGGGGAGCGGCGGCAGTGCATGGGCATCTGTCTGTCTCCCTACCTCCATTGGACACACCTGCCTTTGTGGCCCTCCCCCACTGCCCCGTGCACACAGGGAGTCTGGGACCCTCTCTTTGTTCTTGTCGGGGGTGTGTTTGAGGGTGTGCACGCGCGCGAGGGATGCTTTGGGAGGGTGGGAATTGGATGGAAATCGGCGATTTGAGTATTCCACCGAGGATGGCGGCCCCGGCTCGCGACTTGCCGCTGCCGCGTGGCTCCCCGGCAGCAGCCCAGAGGGCAAACAGTTGTTGGTGTTCGGCATGCAAAACGTGCATCCCCGGCCGCGAGCCCGCGTGTGCCTGCCTCGCCCGCGTCGCGCGTGCAGGTCCTACCTTGTGTTTGTCCCCAGTGCCAGCCAGCATGTTTGTGGTGGGGTTCAAACCCGGAGACTTCGGCTTTTGTTTGTTTGGCTTCACAACAGTTTCTAATTCCCGAAGCTTGTGGCATTTGATTCTGGTGTGTGAGTCGGGGCTGGCTTTCTGTCTGTTCGTGTGTTTGGGGCATGATTGTGGATTGTGACCCTACTGTGCCTAAACATTAAAAAGCCTGTCTTTTCGTTGAAGAGGACAGGGGTTAAAATGAATGAAGACCTGAAGGTCAATTTAAGCCGGCTGCCTCAGGATTACTCAGACGCCGGTGCTGCGGAGAACATCTCGGCGGCCGACTCCTCCCAGGTTCCTGTCCTAGAGCCGGAGCCCGAGCTCACAGTCAACCCCTGGGACATTGTCTTGTGTACCTCGGGAACCCTCATCTCCTGTGAGAATGCCGTCGTGGTCCTTATCATCTTCCACAACCCCAGCCTGCGAGCGCCCATGTTCCTGCTCATAGGCAGCCTGGCCCTGGCAGACCTGCTGGCCGGCCTTGGACTCATCATCAATTTCGTCTTTGCCTACCTGCTCCAGTCGGAAGCCACCAAGCTGGCCACGATCGGACTCATTGTCGCCTCTTTCTCTGCCTCTGTCTGCAGCTTGCTGGCCATCACAGTGGACCGCTATCTCTCGCTGTATTACGCCCTGACGTACCACTCGGAGAGGACAGTCACGTTCACCTACGTCATGCTTGTCATGCTCTGGGGCACGTCCATCTGCCTGGGGCTGCTGCCCATCCTGGGCTGGAACTGCCTGCGCGACGAGTCCACCTGCAGCGTGGTCAGACCGCTCACCAAGAACAACGCAGCCATCCTCTCGGTCTCCTTCCTCTTCCTGTTTGCGCTCATGCTTCAGCTCTACGTGCAGATCTGTAAGATCGTGATGAGGCACGCCCACCAGATCGCCCTGCAGCACCACTTCTTGGCCACATCGCACTATGTGACCACCCGGAAAGGGGTCTCGACCCTGGCTATCATCCTGGGGACCTTCGCTGCCTGCTGGATGCCTTTCACCCTCTATTCCTTGATAGCAGACTACACCTACCCCTCCATCTACACCTACGCCACCCTTCTGCCCGCCACCTACAATTCCATCATCAACCCGGTCATCTATGCTTTCAGAAACCAGGAGATCCAGAAGGCCCTCTGCCTCGTGTGCTGCGGCTGCATTCCCTCCAGTCTCTCGCAGAGAGCGCGGTCGCCCAGCGACGTGTAGCAGTGCTCCACCTGGGAGGACGCTCCATGGCCAAGCGCTTCCACTGCCAGCTGTCGGCCGGTCGGGATGCTTCCCTTAAACTCTTGGCGTTGGATTTTTCTCTCAAGCCACGGGAGCACTTAGCCGTCCCCAAGCAGATGAGTTAAGTGATGGAGTGGAGATCCTGTTACCAATGTGTTCCCCTTTAAACAAAAATGGTTGAGCTCTTTGCTCAATATTATTTTGTTTTGTTTCAGGACGGAGTTTTTATTTTACATTTTTGGAGGGTTGGTGGTGGGTGGGAATAGAAGGAATCGGACATGGCCGTGGCCAGGATGTTATAAAATGTTAACTCAGAGTTCTTACCTGGATTAAAAATAGATTGGAGTTACTAAGGAAAATGGAGAAGGAATTCCTTTCTCTGAACTTTTTTTAAAATCAAGGTAAATTTTCAGTCGCTGCATGCATCTTACAGAGTATGATCTCTTTTGAGAGATCAAAATAGTTTACATATTATGTTTGAAAGGAACTCGATTTTGTTGCCGTGAATTCAAGTTACCCACACTGAAACCATGAACCCATTCTAACTTATCCTCTATTTACTCTCAGCATTACTTTGGTATGTCAGAATTACTTTGGTATGTCTGTAAATGTTGCAACTCCTTCTGCATGGTTGCCTGTGTTAGCTAGACCACTGGTTTCAAATGTTGCCATGTAAATCCAGAGTCAAAGCAGTCCTCTTGCAATACAGTCCCTCAAATTATCCTTTCTAAAATGAATCATGGCATATATTTTGAATTACATCTGAAGTAGGATTGATTAGCTCCATCATTGTCATTACTTAAGTTCCAGTCTAATCGTTTTCAGGAAATGAAAGGAAAAAAACTGAATAATCTATTGAAAGTAGATTAAATTTATTTTAGTACATTACGTTCTGAAAAATAATGTGAAGTTGTTATGAAAACATCACCTTCCCTAGTTCTCTCTAAAACTGTATTAATAGTTATCATTGATTGAAGCAAATCGAGTTAGATATCAGAGACCCGGTTTTCCTGATTTCTATTGCTTGTGGTACAAAGTGCATTGGAAACAGGTGGCCCTGATGCAGAGGGTTAAGTCTGTGAGTGCACAGCACACATCCATGACCCTGACCGTCCTCTTAGTTCACAAGCAGGATAACCATGTGGCTGTTTGTGAGACGTTAAGTTTGAACTTTTCTTTCTTTTGACCCAAAACCAGTGTAAAGGCAATAAAAACTGTATTGTCTGGTTTTAGAGAGCAAGGGTTTGGTCGGGAAATTACCCAGAATAATTCATTTTAAAGATACTGCAAAAATCATTGTTTCTGAACGTATTTCTGTTAGTGCATTCAGATGTAGACACAGGTCTTTTCCCTCCGTTGGCAATGGATTTGTCACTGTGTCTGTACAACCCGTGGGAGAGTTTCTGGACAGCTGAGCAACTTAGCACACTCAGATGGAGGCATGGTCAGTATTCCAGGGTCCTTGGGGGAATTGTTGGTAACAAATGAACCTTGTTGGTTTGGCCCAAGTGTTATGCCCACCGTGGTCTCGGGACCATCCTGGTAGCCTGCATGCTAGTGCCATCTCTCCAAAGCCTCTTATAATGTAGCACACGTGTGAGCGCATCCTCTACTGGAATCTGTGTCTCCTCCCTGGGGTTCCTTCTGAAAGCAGGAGAGGGACTGAAATATTTAAGGAGTCAGAAAGCATCACTGTATGATCAGTCTAATCGAGCTGATCCCTTTAAGTTGTTTCTTTTGAACATCTGATTGAGTTGATAGATTGAATATGATGAGTCTGTTTTTAATCACTTAACATTTAATAGCATCTCCATGGGCAAATTAACAAAGGTAGGTTGGTTTTGACATTGACTGGAAGATATCCATCATAAGATTTTAAAGCAATAAATGATGTTTTTATAGAAGTGCCGGTTCCCATTTGCATCTCTCTAATAATAAGAATTATAATGATGAAAATGTGTACTGTTTTGACCACATTTGTGTGCTAGGCTCCATGATCTTTTGCTATAGTCATAAAAACATACACTTACCTGTAAGAAAACAAAACAAAACTATGGTTAAGAAGAGGCCACAGAGCCCCAGGGATAAAGCCAGAACGTGAAGCCAGGTTTTCCAGGGTCTCAGTCTTGCTCCTACAGTGCCCTGTGCCATCCTCCATCTCTCCCTGGGCATGAGGGCTGAGGACACTGATTTTTAACATGCTACCGTCTCAAAGGTTTCATTGTACAATTAAGACAAAGATTCCTATTTAATATTACATGTGGTGTGACTACCAGTGTGGCCCCACATGAAGGAGGTCTGGGTTTACTGTCCTTACACAAGTATATAATTGCCTTAGAAACAGTAGGTAAATAGTTGTTTTGTTTTGTTTTTGTTTTTTTTGGAGAGGTTTTTGCTATAGGGCATGTACTCTCGCCAGAAAGACAGAGAGAGACAGGGAGATAGAAAGTGAACAGTCCCTCCCAGCGTGGGTGGCCACGCCACAATCCCTTCTCCTCCATTCTCCTCTTGGGATCTTGGGCACGCATGTACACATGCCCTGCATGAGTTTAAGCCACCAGGTCCGGGATTCAAACTGTGGTCGACTACATGGGAGTCCAGCAACATAGCCATTAAGCCAACTGCTGGTCCCTGTAAGTAGTTGTTTTTGCCCTCTGTCTTTGAAACATCTGATTTCAGCTAAAAGATTTTTCAATCCAATTATAACCTGTCTTTATTGTTTACTTTAAATTATGAAGCTTTGTGGAAGTTTATGTGATTTCCCACAAGGCTTCTTTCTTTCCTATGCAGTTAATAAGAAATGTGCTGAGACCAGCAGATGGCGTAATGGCTATGCCGCTGGACTCCCATGTAGTCAACCATGGTTCAAGTTCCAGACCAGGCAGCTTAAAATTCACACCAGCCACGTGTGCATGCATGCCCAAAATCCCAAGAGGAGAGCAAAGGAGAAGGGATTGCAGTGTGGCCGTCCCCACTGGGGGATGATTTCTTGCTTTCTCTCTTTCTATCTCTCCAGTGAGCACATGTGCCCTATAACAAAAATCTCTAAAAAAAAGAGAGAGAGAGAAAAAGAAAAAAAGTGCACATATTTCAGTATATATTTATGTGTTTGTGTGTATATATATATATATATATATATATATATACACACACACATTCATACATATATTCAGTAACATTAACTTTGCAACAGGACCAAATACATGGAAAACAATCATATTTCTAACAACCCTGGGGTAGCTGGTAATTTTTTACCACATAAAATTAACATAAAATTAACATTTCTAGCTGCCAAGGAACGTGTATTATTTCTAATAGAAATTATCATTGTAACTAGGACAATTCACTTACCTTACCAGAATTCTTAGTTGAGGCGTTACTAGATGGTGATTTCTGGGCTTTTATTTTCTTTTATCCCTTTAACTCTTTATTTCTTCACATCAGTTAATCTGTTGCTTGATTGTAAAGGAACATTTTCCCTCCTGGTACCTGGAGGAGGAGCTGAAAGGAGGAGACCTGGTACCTCCCTTCCTGGGAGCCTAAAGTGCCAAGTTGAGAAGGAGAGAATTCCTCCACTGACTTGTTATGTTGAAATAGTCTTAGATTCCCCCAGGATACAAAGCAGGATTGAAACAAGGTTAAAGAGCAGATAGGAATAGAGCTATTTAGTGCCAGTAAAGGTATATTGGAAATTTCTTAAACTTTTTTTGAAGAAATGCTTAACTCACTATAAAAATAATCGTTGGCTTTATTTCATGGTAATATATGTAGCATATGAAGTTTGGATGACTTAGCATTCAGATTTGAAATACATATTGAATAAATGATTACTCTGGTGTCATTTGGAAGACTGTTTAGTTTCCACCTGGATTGTATGATAAAGGAAGGGATTACCTTCCTGTCCCACTTCAAGTTTTTAATGATTACTGGATGGTCTTAGTATCTGGTTAGAACCATCTAATCTTGTTAGAACTTTAAGGGTCATCAGTTTAATAGTTGTATACATCATGGTTTGAATTAGCAGACCAATCTGTCATCCAGAAAGCAATGCAAAAAAATTAGTAATTTTAGCAAGGGCCCCTCAAATGTCAGCTACGTAAAGGGTATACAAGTCATCCAAAAATCCTGTCAAAATACAGATGCTGCCTGAGTAGGTCTGGGACACGGCCAATCCATTACAAGCTCCTAAATGGTGCTGATGCTGCTGGTCTGTAAGATGATATACAGGGTGTGTCATACTTTCAACATTCTTAAAATATAAATGTAGAGGCCAGCAGGTGGTGTAGTGGTTAAGGTTCTGGACTCCCATGTGACTGTTTGAATCCTGGATCCGAAGGCTTAAAACTCATGCCAGACGTATGTGTATGCGTGTGTTCAAAATCCCGAGAGGAGAACGGAGGCAAAGGGATTGTGGCATGGCCATTCCCTAGGGAGGTGATTTCTTGCTTTCTGTCTCTCTGTCTCTGGCGAGTGCATACACCCTACACCAAAAATCTCTCAAAAAAAAATAGTAACAATAAAAAATATAAATGCAGGCTAAGCCACAGTGGCACAGCAGTAGCCTACCACTCTACAATGCTGTAAGCTATGTGGAATATTGAGGTTCAGTTCCCAGTCAGCTGCACACACTGGGGACATGTACACACATGCCCGTGATCACGCATGTACACATGCCCTGCATGAGTTTAAGCCACCAGGTCCGGGATTCAAACTGTGGTCGACTACATGGGAGTCCAGCAACATAGCCATTAAGCCAACTGCTGGTCCCTGTAAGTAGTTGTTTTTGCCCTCTGTCTTTGAAACATCTGATTTCAGCTAAAAGATTTTTCAATCCAATTATAACCTGTCTTTATTGTTTACTTTAAATTATGAAGCTTTGTGGAAGTTTATGTGATTTCCCACAAGGCTTCTTTCTTTCCTATGCAGTTAATAAGAAATGTGCTGAGACCAGCAGATGGCGTAATGGCTATGCCGCTGGACTCCCATGTAGTCAACCATGGTTCAAGTTCCAGACCAGGCAGCTTAAAATTCACACCAGCCACGTGTGCATGCATGCCCAAAATCCCAAGAGGAGAGCAAAGGAGAAGGGATTGCAGTGTGGCCGTCCCCACTGGGGGATGATTTCTTGCTTTCTCTCTTTCTATCTCTCCAGTGAGCACATGTGCCCTATAACAAAAATCTCTAAAAAAAAGAGAGAGAGAGAAAAAGAAAAAAAGTGCACATATTTCAGTATATATTTATGTGTTTATATATATATATATATATATATATATACACACACACATTCATACATATATTCAGTAACATTAACTTTGCAACAGGACCAAATACATGGAAAACAATCATATTTCTAACAACCCTGGGGTAGCTGGTAATTTTTTACCACATAAAATTAACATAAAATTAACATTTCTAGCTGCCAAGGAACGTGTATTATTTCTAATAGAAATTATCATTGTAACTAGGACAATTCACTTACCTTACCAGAATTCTTAGTTGAGGCGTTACTAGATGGTGATTTCTGGGCTTTTATTTTCTTTTATCCCTTTAACTCTTTATTTCTTCACATCAGTTAATCTGTTGCTTGATTGTAAAGGAACATTTTCCCTCCTGGTACCTGGAGGAGGAGCTGAAAGGAGGAGACCTGGTACCTCCCTTCCTGGGAGCCTAAAGTGCCAAGTTGAGAAGGAGAGAATTCCTCCACTGACTTGTTATGTTGAAATAGTCTTAGATTCCCCCAGGATACAAAGCAGGATTGAAACAAGGTTAAAGAGCAGATAGGAATAGAGCTATTTAGTGCCAGTAAAGGTATATTGGAAATTTCTTAAACTTTTTTTGAAGAAATGCTTAACTCACTATAAAAATAATCGTTGGCTTTATTTCATGGTAATATATGTAGCATATGAAGTTTGGATGACTTAGCATTCAGATTTGAAATACATATTGAATAAATGATTACTCTGGTGTCATTTGGAAGACTGTTTAGTTTCCACCTGGATTGTATGATAAAGGAAGGGATTACCTTCCTGTCCCACTTCAAGTTTTTAATGATTACTGGATGGTCTTAGTATCTGGTTAGAACCATCTAATCTTGTTAGAACTTTAAGGGTCATCAGTTTAATAGTTGTATACATCATGGTTTGAATTAGCAGACCAATCTGTCATCCAGAAAGCAATGCAAAAAAATTAGTAATTTTAGCAAGGGCCCCTCAAATGTCAGCTACGTAAAGGGTATACAAGTCATCCAAAAATCCTGTCAAAATACAGATGCTGCCTGAGTAGGTCTGGGACACGGCCAATCCATTACAAGCTCCTAAATGGTGCTGATGCTGCTGGTCTGTAAGATGATATACAGGGTGTGTCATACTTTCAACATTCTTAAAATATAAATGTAGAGGCCAGCAGGTGGTGTAGTGGTTAAGGTTCTGGACTCCCATGTGACTGTTTGAATCCTGGATCCGAAGGCTTAAAACTCATGCCAGACGTATGTGTATGCGTGTGTTCAAAATCCCGAGAGGAGAACGGAGGCAAAGGGATTGTGGCATGGCCATTCCCTAGGGAGGTGATTTCTTGCTTTCTGTCTCTCTGTCTCTGGCGAGTGCATACACCCTACACCAAAAATCTCTCAAAAAAAAATAGTAACAATAAAAAATATAAATGCAGGCTAAGCCACAGTGGCACAGCAGTAGCCTACCACTCTACAATGCTGTAAGCTATGTGGAATATTGAGGTTCAGTTCCCAGTCAGCTGCACACACTGGGAACATGTACACACATGCCCGTGATTCTGGCTGGCTGAAGGCTAGGAGGAGGATCATAGAGTGACACTCTCTTGAGGGTACTTCTCTCTCAATAAAGAAATAAACTTTTAAATATAAAGTTAATTTATATTTATTAATTTAAATATAATATAGAAAGACATATCTATTTAAAGTAATTATTCTTGCCAAAGGTTAACATTATAGGTACTAGTTTGTGTTTAATGGATATAAACTTTGAACTTTTCCTAGATCTGAGTATCTAGTAGAGATCTATAAGTGTATTTTTTTCATGTTAATGTTCTCCCTTTTTAAAAGCCTAATTATCATTATCTTAAGGCATGTTTTTCAGAAATTTTCTAAAATTGCAATGTGTTTCTATACGTACGTGTAAATAAGCTTAGCAACAAGGGATTTCACCTCCATTTACTCAAGAAGGACTGCGTTCTTAGGACATGAGTAGCCTGTGTTTGGAGTCTGTGTGTGCCTTGTGATCACTGAGGTGAAATCCTTGGTTCTCTGGGTTCAAAGATTCACCCAAACTTACCCCAAAGCAACCTTTCTCTACCTAGCCATAGCAGAGAAATCTTAAAATATCTCACTTTCATTTGAGATTTCTCTGAAACCTTTTATTTTTCAGCATCAAAAGTACTATTAATGTAAACAGTTACCCTGGTCACTACATCTACTATGCTTTTGTATTGGCCCAAGGAGGTGAAAACATTTTATTTTTAACTAAAAAAGTATGTTAAAGTACATAGTTGAAATTTATTTTAGCATATAACTTAAACATCACCATTGTGTAAAATAGATACGGGAGAGATCTAGGAATTTTTTAATCATAAAAATTCAAATACTAGGATCAAGTGCCAGGGAGCAAACGTTCAATTGAGAATAAGTTTGGAGCAGAAATGAAAACATTTACTAGGGCACCGATTCCCTTGGTAGTCTACTATTTGAACAGAGAGTTATTAAGCAGAATATTTTAAAAGACAAAAGAGCATCTTATGGAAGTCTCTGTAAGGCTTGGATTTGCATTTCTTTCCAAGCATCATACTTTGTATCCATGGGATTCTTATTTGGGTTGGTGAAAATACAAACCTTTCACATGAGAAGGGATGAAAGTCTGTTTTTTGACAGCTATAGTATGATTTTAAGGATGAAGTTTAAGGGAAAACGGTTCCAATTCAGCTATATCCTTGCTCCTTCCAGGATCCTTTAGAACCATGAGCAGATTTATTATTGGCTTCTATAGAGTCTAATCAGTGGAATTTATGGGAGCAGAATTTTCTATATCAAATCTAAATGATCTAAGTCAAGATCTTTGGAAACTGAAGTTGTGCATGTTGCTCCAACATTTAGCAGTGTGTTAATATTCCCAATCTCAATCTTTGGTATTTTACTGATTCTCTGTTGTCTTGGGTCAGCTCCTGGACATACAGAGAATCCCATAGTCACAGTAACACTTACAGGCTGAAAATATTCTTTAAACCATATTGGTTTCCTTCTTCTTCAAATAAAATATCCCAGTCACTGAAATACTTTATTTTATATCCTTTTGATCATTTTCTCAATTCTTTTTTTCTATATCATCTTTATTTTTCTGCATACTTCTTCAAATCCAGTCATCAAACTGGCAGTCCAATAATCTGCTCAATGGAGTGCTCCAAAGAGCAGAGCGATGGGCTGTTCTCAGCTTCTGTGTACTGTAGAGCAGTGATTCTCAGAGTAGGCCCAGGCCACCAGCATCAGCACCACTTGGGAACATATCAAAAACACAGAGTTGGGGCCAGCAGGTGGCATGGTGGTTAAAGTCCTGGTTTCCCACATGGCCAAGCACAGTTTGAGTCCCAGACCCGGCAGCTTAAATATCACAGAGTACGTGTGAGTGTGTGCCTAAAATTCCCAGAGAAGAATGATGAAGGGATTGCAGTGTGGCCATCTACCCCCACTGGGTGATTTCTCACTTTTCTTCTCTGTGTACTTCTGTGTGTGTCTCTCTCTCTGGACAGAGCACATGCCCTATGGCCAAAATGAAGCAAAATGAAAGCAAACAAAAAAACACAGTCACAGGCCCTACCCCAGACTTATCTACTGCTCAGAAACTCAGAGGGTGAGGCCCACCGGTCTGAGTTTTAACAAGCCTTCTGGTGATTCTGATGTACTCTAGGATTTGAGGACCACACCAGAGAGCTTCGACCAGATCCTAACGGTGTACTAAGATTACTAAAGGCATTGCTCTCTCAGCGTATCTGAGACCCGTCAGCTTTTTCTTTTATGTCTGTGCCAGACAGCCCTCATGCTGCACCCTTACATGAGGAGTCTTCGGAAAGTTCATAGAATATGTGCACTATGAAAAAACTATGCGTGCAGGGACCAGCAGTTAGCATAATGGCTATGTCATTGAACTCCCATGTAGTCAACTGTGGTTCGAGTCCTGGACCCAGTGGTTTAAACTCACGCCAGGCACGTGTGTGTGCGTGCCCAAGATCCCAAGAGGAGAATGGAGGAGAAGAGATTTCGGCGTGGCCATACCCCCTGGGGGGTGATTTCTCACTTTCTATCTCTCTGTCTTTCTGGCGAGCGCACGCACCCTATAGCAAAAACCTCTCCAAAAAAAGAAAAAAGAAAAAAAACCTATGCGTGGATTTCTATTTTTTGTGCACCAATATAAACGTGTACTCTAATTCCATTTTTCCCCTGCACTTTTTGAATCCCTCCTAACGAATGTTGATTTGTAGTGTGCTGCCTTGCACTGATTTCTATGGAACTTCATGCTGTTTTCAAGGTCATGTTTTTAATTCATCAAGCTCAATTAAACTTCCCCTTCCACTACAAGGACCAGACTACTGTCCTCCACCATGTATCATATGCCTCAATTTAGTGAGAAGAAAAACATCCAAGCAGACCTCTTTCTTGGCATCATGGAGACAAGTCTTTTCCTTTCCCTGATTTATCTGTGAATTTTCCGGAGTGCCCCATAGCTGGGGTCTTAGCCATTCAGCTGTGCATCATCTCTCCATCCATATCCCCATCTCCAGCCACAGGATCGTGCACACACATGTGCACATGCACTCATGCACACACGCACGTGTATACATACGTACAACCACACACTTTTTCTTCTTCTCACAGTACATACTCCTAACTTTATTCTCCAATTCCAGATCAGAAACCTTCAGTGAGGAAGTCCAAGAACTAGTGCCATGGAAGAGGCCCTTCAGGCTAGTTCGTGGTATCCATTCGGCTCAGCAGGGCAAGCCTAAGTCAGGGTAAAAAACATTTCCATGATTCCACACTCAGTACAGTTGCAAGGAGATAGCTTGGCTGACATCCGACCCCACCCGTGTACCAACCTCACGATCCTGTGGTTTGCAGTCCAAAAAATCTGTTAAAGAAGAGCAAGAAACAGATATTCTGCCGGGCTTTTTTAAAAATTCCAGGGACTGACTTGAGACTAGAACTGAGGTCTGTATGTTCACCCTCAGTATAGAAGGATGGCATTTTCAAGTGCTCTTTATCCTTTCAAATCACTAATTTGATCTGGTTGATTTTTAGGAATGTTGAAAGCTATAAAAACATATTTTAAGTACTCAAAATGTTTATTATTAAAGTCACTCTCTTTTTTTAAGTTTGTAATTCTGTTCAATAAGCATCAAATCCAACATTATAGGATGTAGAGTGGTTTTTCCCTTCTTTTATTTTTTTTTCCGAGTTTATCTTATCTATTTATTCTATATGAGAGGGAGACAGAAGCAGAGACAAGCACCCCTCAAGAGGGTCTTCATAGCACAATCCTGCCCCATTCACAGCTGACCTGGGACTCAAACCCGGGACCTTTCCCATGTGGGTCCAGTTGCAATTCTGCTGTACCGCCACCTTGCCTACCTTTTCCCTTCAGAATAGGCTTTGTTAGAGACAGTTGTTCTCCCAGTCCAAAGACCCAGTATTTTTCTGGGTCAATTTTCGCTTGAGACTTTGGGATGTCTTCAAGTGAGAATCTAGCTGGAAAACATCTACGCCCAGAGGTGAAGACTAAAGTAACTGAAAAGGCTGGCCTTCTTGCCCCAAGCCGAAGGCAGCGAGACGCCCAGTGGGCCTCACTCCCTCTGCATGTTGGCATCTCTCACAAAGTCTGTCATGGGATGAAGGTGTCCTTTCCCACTCTCGCACTCCCAGTGAACTTAGAGCAAGCAAGTCAGGTGCAGAGAGTGAGAGGCAGGGCTTTGGGGCAGCCTATTTCAAGCTGCTCTCATTTCACAGTCCTCACTTCACACAAGGCGATGAACTGTTTTAGTCCAAGAACACTCGACAAATCCTGGGCCTTCTTTCTTTCTAGCTGGTATATTTCACTGTAGTTTAATTCACTGTCCTCAGCCTGACCTGGAGTGTAAAAGCAGTTTCAGACTTTGTTTTCCTCCAGTTACTAGCTGGCTCTTACTGACACATCCCAGGAGGCCCTGCTAGGTTAAGAAGGTTTGGGATAGAAAACCCAATGACTTTGGGGTGCCCGCCTTTACCTTGACAGAGTGCCATGGCTGGAATAAGCAATGTTGATGATACATGCCATTTCTGGCGGAGCAGAAATAGATATTTATAATTGTCAAAGGAAGAGACATAAACTGACAGTAACCTGGTCTTCATTAATAAAGTGATTACAAACACAGACTCTAGACTGGTTGCCTGGATCAGAGCCCATCCCTGTCACTTTCTACTTGAACGGCCTTGGGCAAGTTAGTTAACCTCTCTGAGCCTCCACGCTCTGGCTGTTAAAACGAGCACACTACAGGGACTTACTGCACAGGGCTGGATGAGAGAACTCACGTGAAAAGTTTAATATGGTACGTGGCACACGTCCACTGAGATGCTGCTTTCCAGTAATGTTATTATTACTACTGCCTGCATTGGTATTATTATTAATTAATGGCCCAAAGCCTGTCAGTTACTAACAATGCTTCCACGAATTAGTGAGGTAGGTCCCCGGATAAAGCTTTACGCACATTGTCTCACGTAATCTTTTCAGCAATGCTATGCAGAATGCACTGATATTCTCCATTTACAAATAAGCTGAGGAACAGAGAGGTTAAGTGACTTCACCACACAGCCTGTGTGTAGGTCACTATGAATACTTAGAAAGAAGCAGTGCCTACTAAGAAATGCCTCTGCAAATGGCTCAAGGGTGGCTTGTGATGGGACCGTAGGAAGACTCTCCAAACACAGTTCAGCTCAGTGCCAGAGGAGAGGTGGAGACACTGCAGGCCCTCAGAGGTCTGACTGGTGGGCTCTGGAAGGCAGGCAGGCTCCATGCAGACGGTAGGATTCCTTTGCTGATGGATCTAGAAAGGCTGGACTTAGATGAATGTAAAGAAGACCACAGAGTGGGGAGTAAAGTGAAAATGATTGGGGGTTTATTCAGAGTGGGGCTCAGGCTGGCCATACATAGACATGCTTGAGTTCTTTCTTTGAATGACATTTGATCAATTCTCAAAAAAATCTTTGAAAATGTGTTTTTTTAATGAACTCCAGTGTAATTACTAACAGTTCGTGTTTAGGTGCCGTGTAAACATTATAAATATAAGATTGTTTTATTATTTTCTTAATTTTATTTATTTATTTATGTTATTCATTCATTTATTTTTTTTTTAAATTGACCAGAGAGAGAGAGAGAGAAAGAGTAAGAGAGAGAAAGTGAGAAAGCAAGCCACCAGGTCCGGGACTCGAACTGTGGTCAGCCATGTGGGAGTGTCCAGCACCTTAACCACCATGCCACCTGCTGGTCCCATAAATATAAGATTTTTTTAAAAAATTATTCATTTTATTGAAATCCACTGAAGTATGTGTTCAGAAATTGAGCTAACAATCAAAAGTGTGCATTCACATGGGCATAGATTTGCATAAATAAAAATGATCTTTGTTTTAAAAACTTAGCTACATTGCATGCAGACTTTCCAAACATGAAGTAACACAGGATTTTTTATGTTAAAGGGGTCCATTAGTTGTCTTGGTACTCACAGAGTTTGCATTCTTAATCTGGACAGGCCTTTGCAGTTCGCTTTTTTGAAAAGTAAGGCCAGACCCAGGCAGGGAGTGACCAGGCAAGGTCGAAACTAGAGAGCAAACGGACCCACCACGCAAAACTGTGTAAAGCTGCGATTTTGCTTCCTCATCCAGAACTTCATTCTGGGGCAGATTTTCACTGACAAAGTTTGAAAAGTGAAAGCCTTGTCTAAGGTGTGCCTTCGGGGTCTGAATAATTTGTTGCTGCTATTGGCTATCAGAAACCCTAGTTAGTGTTGGAGAAGAATTACTGTTGGAAGGACTAACACTTCCTGCACTCGATCTGCTCCAAGGGCCATTCTCAGGGCTGTACAGGTATTAACGTACTCCTTCTTTGCATCCATGAAGGTAGAATTTGAAAGTGTTAATTCTAGTATTTAAAAAAAGAAGTATTCAGGGGCCAATGGGTGGCTTGGTGGTTAAAACACTGGACTCCCACATGGCTGATCACAGTTCAAGTACCAGACTCGGTGGTTTAAAAATCATGCTGAGCATGTGTACCCCAAATCCCAGGAGGTGAATGGAAAAGGGATTGCTGCATGGCCATCCCTCCTGTAGGGGAGATTTCTCACTTTCCCTTTCATTGTCTCTGTCCAGTGAGCATAGGTGCCTTATGGCAGAAACCTAAAAAAAAAAAAAAAAAGCGCATCCAGCAAGTGGTGGTTAAGGCATTGGACTCCCACATGGCCAGCTCTGCAGTTTGAGTCCCAGATGGAGCAGCCTGAAAAACACACCAGGCATATATGCATGCATGTCCCAAATCCCAAGAGAAGAATGGAGGAAAAGGGATGTGGCATAGTCATGCCCCCTAGGGGATGATTTCTTATTTTCCCTCTCTCTGTCTCTTTCTGGCAAGCACACGTGCCAGAAAAAGAAAAAGAAAAAAAAAGAGTGCACAAACAAATAAGAAAAAGAAAAAGAAAAAGAAAAAAAAGAGTGCACAAACAAACTGAAAGCAATTCTCATAATTCTCGTGACCCTTCTTGTCAGTGTTCCCCTGTCCCATGTTTGGCACATTCCTGGAGCTTAACATGCTTTCATGAAGTTGGGGCTAAAATTCTCTAGCAATTTACTGGCTGAATCATCAATGTCCTATCTCAGAAAAACATTGTATCCTAATATAGATTGTATGTTTGTGTGCTCAAAGTATCCGTTCAAAATTTGACAAACCCAGGGACCAGCAGTTAGCATAAAGGCTATGTCGCTGGACTCCCACGTAGTCGACTGTGGTTTGCATCCCAGACCCAGTGGTTTAAAACTCACGCCGGGCGTGTGTGCGTACATGCCCAAGATCCCGAGAGGAGAATGGAGGAGAAGGGATTGCGGCATGGCCATCCCCTCTGGGGGGTGATTTCTCACGGGTGAATTTCTCCCTTTTTTTTTTTTTGGAGAGATTTTCACTGTAGGGCGCGTGCGCTCGCCAGACAGACAGAGAGAGACATAGAGACAGAAAGTGAGAAATCACCCCCCAGGGGGGATGGTCACGCCACAATCCCTTCTCCATTCTCCTCTCGGGATCTTGGGCATGCACGCACACGCGCCCGGCGTGAGTTTTAAGCCACCGGGTCTGGGACTCGAACCACGGTCGACTATGTGGGAGTCCAGCAACATAGCCATTACGCTAACTGCTGGTTCCCTCACTTTCTATCTCTCTGTCTCTGTCTGGTGAGCGCACATGCCCTATAGCAAAAACCTCTAAAAAAAAAAAAGATTAAAAAAAAAGAAATTTGACAAACCCACTAGTCGTTGTGAGTCTCAGTCATGTCAGGGCTGGCAAATGTTAAACAGGGATATGCAATGGTCCCGAATTCATTTCTGTCCTACTGAAGGCAAGGGACCATTGCCACGCTTTTCAGTGTTTCTCTCTACGCTTTTGAGAAGGACTCAGGAACTCTCATATATGGCAGGATGATGAGCTTGGGGCAAATAACCTATTGTTATTATTAAATAAGTATTAAAAGTCGGCAAAGAGCAAAATACATTGGTGTTTGCTGTTCCGGTTCCTGTACTAGGCACTTTACATGGATGAGCTCTTCCCATGTTCAAAATGGCCTGGTGAGACATAGGCATTTTTATTACTACCATTTTGCAAGGGAGGACATTAAAGATTGAAGGACTAAGTAGCATACCCAAGATCTTCCATCTGGTAAGTGGCAAATCTGTGCCAACACCACAGCCACCTTCTTTGTCATTAGACACTCTTGTTTTCCGTCTCTTCTTGAGGATTAACTGGGTATCTGTCTCTGATGGGCTCTCCAGATGATACCAATTGCAATTGCCTGAAGGCAAGGACACTCAGAATTTCCTTGTAATAACAACTCTAGGAAGACTATCTCCCGCCGCACACTGGAGCCAGGTCCCTTGCATCTGCTTGGATACCTGAATACAGCTGAAATGAGCTGCGTTCAATGTTTGCACACAGGAGGTTCCACCCCTCCTCCCACCCCACTACTGCTGGGCTGAGCTAGTGGGTCCTTTAAATATGAGATTGTTTCATGAGTCTCAAACAATAATGTTTTAAAGGGAGCATAGTAGACATTTGAAATTATAGAATTACAAGTAACCTGAAGAAATTCTCAAAAGAAACATTAAAATGATTCTTTTAAAAGCAAGGCAGTTGCTTTCTTAGTTCTACTGAGCAAGAAAAGGCACAGATTGGCTATTTTCCAGTCCGCCAAGTGTGCAAGCTCTTTTACAAGATGGTCTATACTTTATATTTGATCAAAGATTTGGCTGAAAGTGATGAATTTGGACAGCCTAATTCAATAGAGCAATCAACTGACTCATAGGCCTTGAGGCATAATAACCTTTACTGTAAGCAACATCTAATTCGCGTGAACTTCAGTGACATGTGCTTGTCTGTGAACATGCATTAGTGCAGACATATAATCTATGCATTCTTGTGTAGGTTTTAGCAATGAAAAACTCTTGTAGGTACATGAAATTGAGCTGGCTTTTTTCTGTGAGTGGTCCAAAACAGTGAAACTAGGGCCAATAAAGAATTTGAGAACACCTATTTGGTTATTCCAAGCTTGTGTTTTTATAGACTTTTAAAAATATACAATTCAATAATTAGTGGGTTATTTTTAATGTTAATACTACAGTACATATTTTGGATTGAGTAATTTTAGCTAACAAGTATTCAGCACAGTACTGTCAAATCTAAGTGGTAATGCAATTTTAAATTCTGTCAGCATTATTTTCTATTTCTTTTGATCACCTATGAGGTTGTCAGAAAAGTCATGACATATTTTTCTCTGTAAAAATGAATCAAGGTTTTCCCGACAACTCAATAGAAAAAAACGTTTTGTGCTAGAACTTCCCAGTCTAGTAACTACTCACTTTATATGACCACTGAGCATTTGAACTGTGACTAATGTAACCAAGGAACAATTACTTTTATTTAAGTTTAACCTACTTAAAGTAAATTGATAAAGTAGATTTAAAGTAGGGCCAGCTGATGGCATGGTGGTTAAGGTGGCTAGATGTCACATGGCCAACTGTGCGGCACAAGTCCAGACCCAGTGACTTGAAAACACACTGGTGCATCCGTGTGCAGGCCTAGAACGGAGGAGAAGGGACTGCAGCACGGCCATTCCCGTTGCAGGGGGAGATGCTTTCTCATTTTCCCTCTTTCTCTCTCTGTTTCTCTTCTGAGAGTGCATGTGCCCCGTAGCAAATTTTAAATAAATAAAGTACATTTTTAAAATGACATGCAGCTAGTTGCTAGCATTAGGCAATACGGATCTAGAGAAAAACTAAATTTCCTGTGGAGACAACTGTAAGAGAGATTATTTTAAAAATAGCTACAGGTGTCATTTTCAGAAATCCAGTTTCTGCCTCTCTGTCCTCTTTATTATTCCACCAACTTGAAATCAGACACTGTGCTGTATTTTAAGAAAATCTGTGTAGAGATTTCTAATCAATGAAGCTGAAACATTAAGAGTGATTATAACTTTTGGCAAGAGGTATTACATCAGGGGGCCAGAAGTGGCACAGCAGTCAAACACAATGCTCTGCTTACAGACCCACACAGAAAGGTTCTGGGCTCACGTCTGGAGACATCCCTGAGTATGCTGGGCATCCACATGCCCATGATCTGGGCTGGGGGTGGATCATGACATCAGAACATTGTTGTGGGTGCCGTCTGTCTCTCTCATGGAAGAAAGAAAGAAGGAAAGAGAGAAAGAAAGTAGAGAAAGAAGTATTACTTCAAAAGATTCACCGTGGTCCTTTAAAAATCTTTTTTTTTTTTATTCCTACTTTTAAAATATAACTTTTTTCAGAAATTGAAGTGAAATACAACAATTTGCAGAGCCACAAAGAGAATTCCAGTGGTAAAGCCAATGTTATGCCGACTTTGGGGCCACGTATGCCTGTGTTCAGTTCGGTCATTGGGGTATGGGATGAGATGTCGTTGCCTGTGCTGGTGTGAGCCCAGGACCGGAAGTGCCGCTGGACGGTGTGGGGTGGTAAGAGAGAATTGGCAGTCTGTCTGTCCAGACAGACTCACTGTTTCTCTCTCCAAAAGACAGTTGCAGTCTGAGTGTTTCATTTTTATTCTTCCTTTCCTAAAATCTCAGAAGCCTCCTGCTAATGTAAACTATGATAGACCTCATTACTGGCTTTGTCCAACTTCTCGTATTGATGCAACCTCTGGCACCTGGACCAGCTGTGGGAGGCAGACTTGCTTCTCATCCTGGAGAGAGGTCGACTCAGGTCAGATGACAGATGGCAGCTTGTTGAGCAGAAGAGGAAGGCTGTGCGGGAGGTTATCATTAAAAATACCAATTTCAGGACCAGCAGGTGGTGTGGTGGTTAAGGCACAGGATTCCCACATGGCTAACCACAGTTTGAATCTAGGACTCGGCAGTTGTGTGTGTGTATGTGTGTGTGTGTGTGTGTGTGTGTGTGCACACGCGCACACGCGCGTGCATGCATGCATGCACAAAATCCCAAGAGGAGAATGGAGAAGGGATGGCAGCATCGCCATCCTCCCAAGGGGGTGATTTCTCACTTTCCCTCTCTGTCTCTTTCTGGTGGGTGCATGTGCCCTATGGCAAAAACAAACTAACTAAAAACAAAAACAGAACAAAACACTGCCTTCTGTGAAATATTTGTATTCTATGACAGGTAGGTGAAATATTTGTATTCTATGACAGGACAGGAAGCACCGAAAAAGTATGGGGAGAGTCAGGTTTCTGTCTACCAGGGAGCAGAGGACACTCAAACAAGAGAAGAGTGATGGTCATCATGAACCCCTTTGAGCTCTTTTTCTGGATCATCTGCAAAGAGGAACATGATTTCTTGATTCCAATAAAACAATCTTATCTTTGAAATTGTGTATGTTCTACATCCCCCTTCTCTCCCAGTGCATTTTGAATGATAGAAGGAAGAAAACGCATAAATTTCAGTCGTCTTCCTCCTATACCATTTTTCAGAAATAGCTTTCCCCAGGGAGTTTAATTTGCTTTAATCCTAGCCGGTGATTGCAGCATGAGCTGCACACAGCACCGGCCCCGCCACCTCTGATGGAAGTCAGCAGCGTTAACTCGGTGGTGTGTCTGCGTGTGAGCTCCAAGAGGCTGCTCGTTCGCAGTGGTGGTAACTACTGGCTGATGGTGTGGACATTCTGTAATTAATTTCCATACTGCCTCTGAAAAAATTATCCTGATGATTGAAATACTAATCTTTTAAAATGTCGAATACTGAGAATCAGTTCTCTCTTCCATGTCCTCAAGGTTTCAACTGTGGATTAAAATCAGCTTCATGTGATTCGCTGGCTAGTCCATGCACTTTAATTTTGTAAGTGGCACAAGAAGTTCTTTGTCACATATCACAATTGCACTGTGCTGTAACTGTTGCTGAATTGAAAATGCACAGTTTTCTAGTTCTTGTTGTAATAGCTTAGCGATAAACAAAAACGTTGTCTGTAAGGTCCATGACATTTTATATGTGGCGTGTGTGACAAATAAATTTTGCTTTGTACAAAGATGGGGCATTTCTTAAAGCTGAATTGATGTGGTTAGACTGGTTTCAGCTTACCTAAATATGACACTCAGGAACAGAAATACATCATTTGGAAACAGGAAGTGGGCAGTGGGTGGCATAGTGTTAAGGCACTGGAAGCATGGTTTTGAGTCCTGGCCCTGGTGTCTTGAAAATCATGCCAAGTGAGTGCCCAAGATCCCAAGAGATGAATGGAGGAGAAGGCATTTTGGCATGGCCATCCTCCCTGGGGTGGGGTGGGGGGGTTCTCACTTTCCTTCTCACTGTCTCTCTCTGATAAGTGTATTCTCACTGTGGGGAAAACACACACACACACACACACACACACACACACACACACTACAGGAACTATGTTATTTAGAAACATCTATCTCAAGGATATAAAGGCTGACTTTGGAAATTTAGGTTTTAGAAAAACAACTTGAAAAGGTCACAAAATTTGAGTACATTTCTATAAACCCTGATTTGACTAGCTTTTGCATAAATGAAACAATTTTATAATGTATGAAAGTGCCAAGATTGGGACCAGCAGTTGGCGTAATGGCTATGCTACTGGACTCCCATGTAGTCGACTGTGGTTTGAGTCCCAGACCCATGGCTTAAACTCACGCCGGGCGCGTGTGCGTGTGTGCCTGAGATCCCGAGAGGAGAATGGAGGAGAAGGGATGGTGCTGTGGCCGTGCCCCTGGGGGGGGGGGGAATTTCTCGCTTTCTGTCTCTCTGTCTCTCTTTCTGGTGAGTGCACGTGCCCTATAGCAAAAACCTCTCCAAAAACAAAAACAAAACAAAAAAATGCTGAAAGTGCCAAGATTGTGCGAATGAGCCATTATCAGCAAATAAATAATGTTTCCATTGACTTAACTTTTCCCCAAAACCATTGAATTTTGATTTTGCCTCTGAGGATTTACCGTGTCTTAAGATATTTTAAAGGCTTTTTCTTTCTTTCATGAGCTAGAGACACAGAAATAGAGACAGAGTGAGACAGCACCCCCAACGGGATCTTGATTCCACAATGTCCTGCCAATCTCAGCCGGCCCAGACTCATGGCCAAGTCCACAACGTGCCCACCTCTAGCTGGAAAGCCTTGTGGAGCTTCTCATTCCACTGCACCATCATCAGGCTTCCTGGTTTAAGGTATTTCTAGGACAGGGACCAGCAGTTGGCGTAATGGCTATGTCACTGGGCTCCCATGTAGTCGACCGCAGTTCGAGTCCCAGACCCGGTGGCTTAAACTCACACCAGGCACGTGTGCGTGTGTGCCCAAGATCCCGAGAGGAGAATGGAGGAGAAGGGATTATGGCATGGCTATCTCCCCTGGGGGGTGATTTCTCACTTTCTGTCTTTCTATCTCTGTCTGTCTTTCTGGCTAGTGCATGTGTCCTATAGCAAAAACCTCAAAAAAATTAGATATTTCTAGGGCAGATTTGAATAAGGTTCTTTTCTTTAGAGCTGGGGAGAGCTCACATGATTGATTCCTGTGAGCTCTGGGAAGGACCTCACCAGCTTCCCTGACCCTCTCTGCCCTACCACTGCAGACCGTGCAAGGGAAGTT
>NW_006201743.1:517466-522501 GCF_000334495.1 Tupaia belangeri chinensis | reverse complement strand
CAGCAGGAACATGGCCCAGGAAGGCTGGGTGTGGAGGAGGATCAAAGCCAGACAACACACCTCTTTTGTAGGTGGGGACGTGCTTCCCTGACTCCTCCTACTGTCCCTGTGCAGGGTGATTCTGTGCCAGGAGCTCCTGGTGTGGTCCCGCCAGCTCTCCTCCATCTCGGCAGGGTCCCACAGCCAGGAAGGCTGGCAATGGGTCTTGGACGAGCACGCTGCCTTGGCACACACCACAGATGTTTGTCTTGACCTGTAAGTTTAATGAATTCATCTATGTCTTTTTAATTATTTATTTCATGAGCCAGAAAGAGAGAGACAGGCATCCTCTGAAAGGCCTCATGCTGCTGTCCTCCCTCCCCGAGCCCTCCCAGCCAGTCAGGATCATGGTCACGTGTGTCCACTGTGCTCAGGTCGACCAGGTGACCAAATCCCCAAAACAAAACATTTCACACGGGTTTAGGGAACAGTGACTGGGATTTTTGCAAAACTGTGTGCAAAAATGAAGGCTGTGATGGCTGACCACAGACCTCCATCAGCTGGAGGCAGAGGAGTAAGGCCTTTCCCCAAGCAGACCTGTTCCTAAGATTGCGCTTGCGGTATCAGGGCACTCAGCTCCCTTTGTGTTTTTTGGCCTAGGATCAAGTTAGGTTAGAAATACCTGGGTACCTGTTTGATTTAGAAGAATAATGACTGAGACAACTGCCTAGAGCAAGGAGTTATGGAGGCTTGCATCAGCGTGACTGAAGAAAACTCAGAAGCAACACACAGGGCCATAGAGAGGGCAAACGATCAATCTACTCTACCCCCAGACAGCCAGCTCAGGCCTCCCAGCCCATGATAATGTTTCCTCTCCACTCACTGACAATGTGGCTTCTCCCCACAGGGTAGAAATTCCCCACAGGCCCATAGTCCCCACTGTCCTTCTTCTTTCCTGTGTGGACAGTGAGGTCTGGGTTAATTCAAATCTCCTTCTTACAACTGAGCCCGAACCTCAATTCCCCACCCTACTCCTCCATCCTATGCTTTTCTCTTGAGCCCTTCATGGCTAGAAGTAGCACCCTTAATCTCCTCCATGGTCTGTGCAGAAGCTGCTGATGAGATCATAGCTATACGGTAGCATCTAGCCAGGACTCAAAGAAGTGGAGCTCTTTTATTATTAGGAAAGACAGTTCTCCTGAGTATCAACATAAGAAATTGTCCCTTAATCTCAGAAAGTCATATATTAGTCCTCAAAGGGAAACAAAGCCTAGACAGGTGGAGCAAAGCACCTAAAATCATAGCGAGACATAAAGCGGGGTTGGCGTATCTCCTGCTTCCCAGCCCAGGGCTCTTCGAAGGGATAGACATGTGCCGTGTCAACAGGACTCTTTCATAACATGAAGATAAAAGTACTCATTTATTGCAGACCCTTCAGGCAATTCAGAAAAGCACAGAGAAGGACAGCCCTTCCTTGACTCTCTGTGAATTCGGAACCCCTTATTCCTCTACTCGTCGAGAACCACTGAAGTTGTAATGTATTCTTTTCTTCCATTATTTATAAATACTGCTCTAAAACCTGACATCATGCTTTTAAACATGATGATAGCTCACACTTGCAGAGCCAGGTGAAGTGCTAAGTGCTTTACCAGCATTCTGTTTTACAAAATAATGTTTAAACTTGCTGGGTTGTTTTTTTTTTTTTTTCACTGAATGTCCAGCGAATATATTTTGATAAATGTGATGGTCTTCAGCCATGTAATTTTTAATGACTTCTTGGAATTATATCAAATGGAAATTTCATTGTTTATTTAATCAACTCTTTTTATTGACTATCTAGACCATTTTTAATTTTATTATTGGAAACATGCTTCAAGGGATATTCCCAAGGAGGTGTCTACCCAACAGCTATGATTTTCCCCTAAAACTCTTACAAGAATTATTGTGTCAAAGTTTCCAACTGCTCTGCATGAAAGTGTCCTCAGTTGACTTTGGACTCCACTCTGGATATATGTGCACAGCCACGAGAAGGCAGAATGGTTTTGATCATTCTACTGAGTGAGTCACTTGACTTGCAGGTAGCTGTTGACTCGGTCTCACCCTAGAGACAAAAGGAGAGGAGAGACAGTGATGTGGAAAGGCTCTAAGCCGATTGGGGAAAAGGGCTGAGAACTGCCTTTTATCTCACCTCCAGTCACGTTTCTTAGGGCATTATATCCATTTGGGAACACCATATTTAGAAAATAGTTACAAGCTCAGTTATGGCGGCACGTGCTACTAAGATGCTGTGCTCCATAGACTGGGGCTACATGAGAGGCCCACGTTTGACTTCTAGTTCAAGCTAAAGGTGGGCATGCTAGCACACACCTGTAATCCCAGCAATTTAGTAGGCTGAGGCAGGATGAGTTCAAGGCTGATCTGGGCAACATAGTGATATTCTGTCCACAAAAGAGCCATGCAACCTGGTGTGTGCCTCAGCTTTGATGCTGAGGCAGGAGGATCACAACACAGTTAGAATCTGGAAAAAAAAAAAAAAAAAAAGAAAAGAAAAGTTCCAGGCCCAGCCACAGTGGTGCATACTGTGCACTGCTGCTTAGAAGGCTGAGGCCACATGAGAGGCTGGGTTCATTTCCATACCACCCTGAAAAGCCAGTCAGGTGACATGTACGAATAGTCTCAGCTACTCAGGAGGCGGAGACAGGAAGACCCAGAGACACCAGATTCTGTCTAGAACACCACACATGTGACTTCTCACCTCCCCACACCAAATGGTTAGAGACAAACTGGAATGAATGCAGTTTAAAAGATGATTAAGAGGGCCAGCAGGTGGCGTGGTGGCTGGGGTGCTGGATTCCCACATAGTTCAAGTCCTGGACCTGGTGGCTTGTTTTTTCACTTTCTTTCTCTCCCCCTTTCTATCGCTCTCTCCCTTTGGCGAGCTCATGTGCCTGAAAGCAAATTTAATAATAATAATAGATAAATTCAGAAAACAAGAAAAAAAAAAGGGGTTAAAGAGTTAGGAAATGTAATCAGTGAGGAATGATGAAAGGATTCAGGGTTATTTGTCCTGGTGGGGGGAAAAAAGGGTGGTCGGTTTAGTGACCTAATTACCATCTTAAAGTCATGAAGAACTTGGAGGAGGATACTATTTTCTCAGTACTCTCATTCTTCTCTTAATAAAATATTGAATAAGAAGGGTAGAACTTATTAAAACGGGACTTTTCAAACTGGACACAATAAAAATGTTTTAAATGCATCGTCTCATTTAAACCAGATGATAACTTCTTACTGTATCATCTGCAGTCCGTAGATAAGGCGCTTACAGAAATTATTTAACTTGCTGAAATGCCCACTGCACCTAGTATTCTAAGCTAACCCAGTCCCAGAAGACATTTATTTATTGAACGTAGACTAAAGATGGTAGAACTAGGACTTGATCTCAGATCTGCTAGACTCCAAAGTTCATGCTCTAACCAGTGGAACACTATCCCCCATGTAAGCATCGGTGTAATTCACGTTATCAGCTGTTCCTTTGCAAACATGGCACATCTCTGTTCCTGCGTCTGCTTTCATTCTGAGCCTATTGTTCCAGCCTTTGGTTAGCCCAACAGATATGTGAGGTCAGGGGAAGAGTCTATGGAGCAACGTGTCCCTGCACTCCCAGACCCCCTTGGGTATGCCTAATCTCTGCCCACTTGGTCCCGACAACAGGGGCTTCCTATGCCTTCACTATATGGGGCAGTCAGCCCTCTCACCTCTTTTAGAAGTTGCCTCCTTTCTTTGCTTATCTTAGCTCAGCCGGCCTGGCTCTGTTGTAGGGAGCAACTGGCTACACAGGCCTGGAGCCCAGCCTCTGTCCTGAATCCTGAGGAGCTTATGGAAACGCCCGCCATCCACAAGCAGGTCTCATGGAAGGGAGAGTTTCAGACATGACTTACTCCCAGTCATCATTTTTTTTTTTTTGGAGAGGTTTTCACTATAGGGCACATGCACTCGCCAGACAGACAGAGAGAGACATAGAGACAGAAAGCGAGAAGTCACCCCCCAGAGGGGATGGTCACGCCGCAATCCCTTCTCCTCCATTCTCCTCTCGGGATCTTGGGCACGCACGCACATGCACCCGGCGTGAGTTTTTTAAGCCACCAGGTCCGGAACGCGAACCGCAGTCGACTACGTGGGAGGCCAGCGACATAGCCATTACGCTAACTGCTGGTTCCCCTCAATCATCATTTTTAATAATGGGTATTATTTGCTATGAAGATTTTTTTTTTCTAATTCCTTTTAGTGGTAGCCCACATGAACCTCCTGACCACACTTCTCTCACATCCCACAGCTGTCCTGGGCTGCCACCTCCCCCTCCATGCCCACCAGTCAAGCAATGATCCAACAGCTCTTGTGAACAGCCACTGTTGGGTCCCATGAGCCTCCAGCCTTCCATTTGTGGAAGATCAGTGGATTCATCTAAGTAGTGTAAGAAGCTGCCTGTCTGGAGCTTGGAGAGCCATCAAAGCCCAGCCCTGGAACTTTTCTCCTGGATTAGAAATGGCTCCTGAGTCTTATGCAGATTCAGGAAGAAATTCAGAGTTGGTGGACAGGTGAAATTCTTTCTCTTTTTCTTTTGTCTTTCTTTCCTTCTTTGTTTTTGTTTTTGTTTTTGTTTTTGTTGTTACCAGAAGATACACTTACTTTCTCCCCATAGAGAGAGGAGAAGGAGAAATCAACACTCAGTGGGATGTGGTCACACTGCAATCCTGTCTCCATTTCTCCAGCCTTTTGGGATGTGGGGTATGCATGCACATGTGCCTGGCCTGAGCCCAGTTCCAATGCTGTGGTTGGCCATATGGGATGTGGCTCCTTGAATCTCTAGGCCAAGGTGCTGGCCCAAGCACAATATTATTGAAACCGGTCTCTTTCTCAGAGAAGATAAGCAGTTTTAGTCTCCAAAGCAGCCTATTTTACTGAAATTCTGTTGTTAATTTGGACTTAGAATTTTTGTCTGTAGAATTATACAAGTGTAATTCTGCATGTAGTGTAGTGGCCTTCATAGCGTTTCAAA
>NW_006201743.1:480066-517435 GCF_000334495.1 Tupaia belangeri chinensis | reverse complement strand
TGAACCGCAACTAACACATGTCACTAGTTCAGGCTCCACTTACGATAGCATGCATTTCAGGTAGCCTTTCCGCCACCACATCACGTAAGACATGGTGTACATGAGGTCTTAGTTCCAGCTCTGTGCTTGCTACTATTTTTTCTTTAAAAAATTCTCTGGCAAAAAACAAGTGCTATGGTTTGAATGTGTCTCCCCAGAATTCGTGTGCTGAGATTTGGTTATGATGACATTAAGGTGAAAACTTAATCCAGCTATGGGTGTTGAAAGGTGAGATCTTTGGGAAGAGATTAAGATGAAGGGGAATCAGGTCAGGGTTCCCATGATTAAAGCCTGAGGCCACTCGCCTACACTGAGTCTGCAACTCCTATTTCAATTTTACTCAAGAAAGCAAGCAACGGGGACCAGCAGATGGCATAGCGGTTATATCACTGGATTCCTACATGGCTGACTGAGGTTTGAGCCCCAGACCCAGTGGCTTGAAACTCACACTGGGTGCATGTACATGCGTACCCAAGATCCCAGGAGGAGAATGGAGGAGAAGGGATTGTGGTGTGGCCATCTCCTCTGTGGGTGATTTCTCACTTTCTGTCTCACTGTCTGGTGAGAACACACTCCCAATAGCAAAAATCTCTCTTAAACAAAGGAGGAAAGAAGAAGGAAGAAATAAAGGAATAAGGAGAAAGAAAGAAAGCATGTAAAGAAGGATGGCATTTACTCTGGAGATAACCTTGAATCTGTTGGACATGAGTTTGAATAATTTAAGCCTTAGTACTTTCTTGTCAGTAATGATTTACTCAGGACACTTGATGGCATGTTACACTGAAACACAGATTACTGCGGAAACTTCTGAGACAGAAGATAAGACAGAATTCACACGTTGGTGAACACAAGACCATTTTTGCATGAGCATTAGTGGGTGCTCATGGATCAGACCCCAGGGGGCAGGAGAGGCTGAGCTGGACATTGGGAAAGGCAGTGGGCTCATCTTGGGAGTACTCTGCTCATGAGCTGGCCCAAACCCCTCACCGCAGGAGAGGGGATCAATGCTTGGCCCAGCGCTGTGAACACCTCGTGCAGGTAAGATACAGGCTCCTCATGACAGAGGATTTAACTCTGCTCACTTCAGTCCTCCCCACCCAGCCCCTGGTCCAGGGGAGTACCCTCCTTAGGCTGGGATTGGAGAAGTGGAGAGGTGGATGATAGGAGAAGAAAGAGATGGACAAACCCTGTGGGCTAGATTGGGGTGAGGAGCTTAGAGCTGGGGTGTAGCCCAGGGTGAAGGGGCCTCCATTAAGGATAACTCTGAAAGTCTGTGATTCCCTTTGCCCTGTCCTGTTTTCCTCACAGGTGCTGTGGCCGAGCACATCCCTGTGAAATGTCCTACACACAAAGCTGCATCCCTTGGGTCATCTCCTGGGAACTGGACCCAACCAGTGGCATTCTGGGAATGTTTTCAAATAAATAAGACCTCTTCCACCACCCAGCAAGTCTCCTGCGTGTTCTGTGGACAGATTCACACATGTGTAAAGTGAAGCTTTACAATGATATCTATGGCGGCATTGTTTGCAATTATAAAAAGCAAATTAAATGTCCATTAGGAGAATCAGGGTTGAATGCATGAAGTTCTTTCTATACAATGGAATACAATGCAGTCATCACCATTTAAAAAAGAGCTTTATGTAAAGATAAAGAATGATTGTACATCTAATTACATGGAAATAAATGAAGATCAACCAAGTGAGCACAGTGATCCAGCAGTCATGTTCTTAGAAACATACCCAAGTGAGTTGAAAACTTATGTCTACACAAAAACCTACATATAAATATTTATAGCAACTTTATTAACAATTATCAGAAAATGGAAGCAACCAAGATGTCCTTCAGTGGGTCAAAGGAAAAACAAACTATGGAACAATTAGACAATAGAGTATTAATTAGCAATGAAAAGACAATGAGCTATCAAGCTATTGGGTTGTTGGGAAAGTCATGACACATTTTTACATAGAAAAACATAGAAAAATGTCTCATGACTTTCCCAGTGACCCAATACAAAAAGACATGGAATAACCCTAAAAGCATCTTGTAGGAGACCAGCAGATAGCATAATGGTTATGTTGCTGAACTCCCACGTAGTCGACCTCGGTTCAAATCTCAGACCCAGCAGCTTATAAAAGACTCACATCAGATATACATGTGTGCATGCCCAAGATCCCAAGAGGAGAATAGAGAAGAGATTGTGGTGTGGCCATCCCTCTTGGGGGGGCGGTGCTTTCTCAGTTTCTGTCTCTCTGTCTCTCCAGCAAGAGCATGCACCCTATAGCAAAAATCTCTCTAAAAAAAAAAAAAGAAAAAAAAAAAAGCGTTGCAGTCTGACTTCATAGCTTAGTGGTTAAAGAAGCCATCATATTTCACGTGGTTGATTGTGGTTCAAATCCCAATCTCAGAGGCTTGAAAAACATGCCAAGGATGTGTTCATGCATGTCCCAAATCCCAACAGGATGAATTTGAGGAGGAAGAATTGTGGTATGACCATGCCCTACTGGAGGGGTGCTTTCTCCCCCTGTCTCTCTCCCTCTTTTTCTCTGTCTTTGGTGAATGCACATCCCCTTTGATATTAAAAAAAAAAAGAAGAAGAAGGATGCTGCTAAGTGAAAGAAGTCAATTTGAACAGGCTACATACTGTAGGATTCCAACTGTATAATATTCTGGAAAAAGAAAAGCTATGGAGATGATGAAAAGTTTAGTGGATGCCAAAAATGAGGAAAGAAGGAGATGACTAGCATGAAACTAGCCTGTGTGAGACTAGTAAACACATGACATTATACATTTATCAAAACTTACTGAATGTATAATACCAAAAGGGAACTCAATGAAAATTGTGGACTTTGGTTAAAAATGTATCAATATTGGCTCCTCAGTTGTAACAAATATGCCACACTTGGATCAGCAAGGTGTTAATAATAGAGGAAACTATGGGGGGGGAGAGAGGATGTATGGGAATTTTGCTATGTTATGTGCAATTTTTCTGAAAACTGAAAATGCTTGTCCAAAAAGTCTACGGCCATCCCTCTAGCCTAGTGGTTCAGGAAGCTGGATTCTACATGGCTGATTGTGGTTCAAGTCTCAGTCCCAGTCCTGAAGATTTGAAAAACACACCAGGTACCTTTGTATGTATGTACCCCAAATCCCAACAGGATGGAGAAATGGAAGAGAAGGGATTGAGGAGTGACCATGCCCAGTTGGAGGAAGGGGTGCTTTCTTCCTCCTTCTCTCTCATTCTCTCCCTCTCTTTGACAAGTGCACATTTAATTCCTTCTGGCAATTAAAAAATAAATAAAACAAAAAAAATCTATAATGATTTTTATTTATTTATTTATTTTAGGTTGTTTTTGCCATAGGGTGCATACACTCACCAAGGAGAGATAGAGAGAAAGACAGTGAGAGGGAAAGTGAGAAATCACCACCCCCCCACCCCCCTACCCCCCCAGAAGAGATGGCCACACCGCAATCCCTTCTCCTCCATTCTCCTCCTAGGATTTTGGTCACATACGCACATGTGCCTGACATGATTTGTAAGCCACAGGTCCAGGACTGAACCACAGTCAACCATGTGGGAGGCCAGCACCTTAACCACCACAGCACCTGCTGGTCCCATATAATGATTTTGTTTTTTAAGATGATAAAAACATAAGGAAGCTGACCAAGTTGTCATTTCCCTATGCAGCAGGAAAAGGGACATGGCACAGTTTCACATGGCTCAATTGGAGGGACAAACGAAGAAAACAAGATCTTTTGTTTGTGCATCGCTCAACCAAGTAATACTACTCACCAAAGCAGGACGAGCCGCCCAGTGCAGATGAGGGGAGTGAAGTTCAGAAACGTCGGTAACTTGCCCATGCCCCACAGTGGGTAGGTAACAGAGGAGAAATTCGAATCCAGCTCTTCTTACTGCAAAGATCTTTCTATCAGGCATCACTCTGAACCCACCAGCCTGCATGGAGGAGGTGCACATGGACAGGGAGGTATACAAAACCAGATGTTCTGGTAGGACCTGCACAGAGTTAAGTGTTCATAGATTATTGCTTTCCGTGAACTGGGTGCGGGGAGGAAGCTTTCCACGGTTGAGACAATAACTGAAGTGACCATCTGAAAAAGGATCAACATCACTGACTCACCATAGAGATGAAAATTTAAAGTACAAGACTGTGGTCAGCCACAGTGACATAGCCATGACAATGCTTGGCCCAGAAGCCATATGAGAAGGTACCGGGTGCCACCTGAGGTCTCCCTATACAGACCAACCAACGAGCACCTGCGGTCCTGGCTGGCCGAGGCTGGGCCAGGGCACAATTTCAAGACCCTGTTTGGATGCCTCTCTCCTTCTCTTTCTGTGTCTCTCTCATGGAAGAAATAATAAATAAACTCTGTTAAAAGTGTACAGAGCAGTCAAGCCAAAACGATTACAGCCAAGGAGGCCAGCATCTTAACCACCACACCACCTGCTGGTCCCCTATAATGATTTTGGTTTTTTAAGATGGTAGGGGAAAATCTTACTACATTTAGGGAAAAATAAAACACTCCAAAAATAATCCCCTTGGCAAGGGGCTGGCAGTGCAGCCACTCATCCTTTCTAGACTACCGTTCACAATCGCCCCACAGGCGAGGGTCCCACTGTTCTGCACTGATTTTTACTATTAAGAGCAGACATAGTCAGAAGTCACAAATAAAATTCAATAAAATAATCCTTTAAAAAAAAAAAAAAGACTATAGGGCCAGTCTGCTGTTTCTGAGGCATTTTCAGAGCAGAAAGCACAACTGAGGTGCCGCATGGAGCTGGGGCAGCCGCAGAGGGCCTCCTCCCACCACCGCCCACACACCCTGGTTGTCTTCCGCAAGGCAGCGTCAGGAAGGGTCGGCCCAGGCACAAGTACGACATTCATGGTTGTCACGCTGAATCCACAGGGATTGCTTTTAATGTCTGTGTTTTGCAGCCCAGCGAGAGGTCACTGCGTGGGGGAGAAATGTGCTACGGTGGTGTTCCGTTTTGCACTTAGCAAGCTGAAGTTGCATGGGGGCCTGCCCTCTGACAGCCAGTTCTGGGAATTTCTGAAGCCACCCTAAGGGACTCCGTGTTGTCACAGCACAATCTGGAGGCAAGCAGGGAACCTGCCAGTAAATAGCGTGAAGATGGGCTAAAATCCTGGCCCCAGGAATACGTACCTCAGGAAAAGGCCTCCCAGGTTGGGCCGGCTCGTTCTCGGCAATTTCCTCCACTCTGGGAACTGAGTTTAACCACTGATGTGAGCCGGGGTGGAAGGACAAAGATGCTCCCGGGTTTTCTCCACACCCATTCCAGGGAGGGTGGGACACAAGAGATCTCAATGGGCGTAGCAGATGCTGCCTCCTGCCTCTAAGACTCCAGTGGATCTTGTCGAATAAGTGGCCAATCACATCCTTCTTGAGGGCTAAACTGTGAACTAAAATAGTTATTGTGGCCAATCACATCCTTCTTGAGGGCTAAACTGTGAACTAAGATAGTTATTTCTCTTTTTTTTTTGAGGGGGGGAGAGGTTTTTGCTATAGGGTACATGCACTTGCCAGAAAGACATAGAGAGACAGAGAGACAGAAAGTGAGAAATCGCCCCTCAGGGGGCAGTGGCCATGCCACAATTCTTTCTCCTCCATTCTCTCCTCAGGATCTTGGGCACGCATGCACATGCACCTGGCGTGAGTTTAAGCCACCAGGTCCGGGACTCGAACCACGGTCGACTACATGGGAGTCTAGCGACATAGCCATTATACTAACTGCTTGTCTCTAAGATAGCTATTTCTCTAACGCACATGAAGCTGGAATTGTCAAGACCAAGTTCCAGTGTATAGCATGAGATAAGCAACGCAATATGGAATAGGTTCTGGTCTCAGTCTTGTTTTTTTATTTTCAAGAGAGAGATTTTTGCTATAGGGCATATGTGCTCATTGGAGAGAGACACTTAGACAGAAAGCAAGAGATCATCCCCTAAAGGAGATAGCCATGCCATAATCCCCTCTCCTCCATTCTCCTTTCAGGATTTTGGGCATGCACGCACTTGCCCCGGGCATGAGTTTCAAGCCTCTGGGTCCGGGACTTGAACCACAGTCAGCCATGTTAGAATCCAGAGATGTAACCATTACATCATCTGCTGGCTCTATGGTCTCAATCTTAAAAATTGTAGAATTCATGTTCCTGAGCTGAGAACTTTGTCCATTTTACCTAAATTTTCAAATGTAACCTAATTTGTTTGTTCTCTTTTCAGTAATGGTATAATCTTTGGAAAAATTCTCTATATTCTTTTATCATTCCTAACAGATTTTTTTTTACTCTGTATCTTCTATAACAGTTTTGTCAGAGAATTCTAAGTTTTATTAGTCTTCTCAAAGAACCACTCTTTGGCTTTCTTGATCCTTGTTTTTATATGTATTTTTTCTAAGTCCTTATTTTGGGGCACAATCTTTACTGTACTCCTACTTCTACTTAACTTAGATTTATTTTCTTGCTGTTGTTCAAACTTCCTGAGATAAATTCTTACTCATTGATTTTTTTAGTCTCTATTCTTTCCATATAAGCCCTTATGGCTATACATTTTCCTCCAAGCATGGATTTCAGCTGCATCACAAAAATCTGGTATATAGTAGTTAATAATGATTTGTTTTAAAATATTTTCTAATTTCCATTATGATTTTTTTTTCTTTGTCCAATAGGTTCTTTAGAAAAGTAATGACTAACTTCCAAACAAATGGGAATTTTCCAATTATTTTTGTTACTGATTTTTTTTTTAATTCTGTGTGCATGCCTAAAATCCTGAGAGGAGAATGGAGGAAAAGGGATTGTGGTGTGGCCATCTCTCCTTGGGAGTGATTTCTCATTTTCCCGTCTACCTCTGCAAAGGGCTTGTGCCCTATAGCAAAAAATCTTAAAAAAAAAAAAAAAAATAACTATTGTATCTTTCTGGAATATTAAAGCTTTTATTATTATGAAGTGATTATTATCTATGACAATACTGATTATGCTTTTCATCCTAACACATAATACATATAATATTAATAGAACAATACCAGTTTTCATTTATTTAATATTTGTATGTTACATATTAAATTCCTTTCCTTCAAACTTTCTGTATCTTTCTTATATTTTAGATGTATCTTTGTTTCTGTGTTCTGTTTTTGTTCAGTCTGAGAAACTTTGTACTGATGTAGAATATTTAGCCCACTTACAATGAATGGAATTGCATATTACAGATTTTTTAATCTCACTTCACTCTCTATTAGATTACAAATTGTACATTTTTCATATTCTTCTAGTGGTTACCATAACAATCACAACAACATATTCTAGATGTGTCAAAGTCCAGTGTGAACTGTTTTTTCTGCCTTTTCCTGTTCTTTTTTCTTTTCTCCCACACCTCTGGATTATCAAAATGTGTTTAACCAGATGTCCTGGCTAGGCCAGAGCCAAGACTTAAATTGTCCAGGAAGTGGAGTCCCTGCTTCCTCATGAATCTACACTCACAATTTTTGGTTGGTGAAAGACAGTTGATCTCTGTCTACAGCTAGCATTCAGACATCTGCAAGCCCACCTCATAGTCCTGATGGGGCAGCAGATGGCAGTCAGATTTCAGGAGAGACATTAAGGTCCTTGAATAGATACTCCACAGAATAGTAAGGGGTTGGGCAAGACACATCGATACTCTCCATGTGTGGATGCTGGCCGAGGGCACGGCCGGAAGATGCCCACTCGGAGGTGAGCTAGTGGTGGATTCTCTTCTCTCTTCAGGGTATCGCTGACTATGGGGAAATCGGGAGAATGCAAGATATGGTCAAAGGAAGATGTGGCCCACCAGGAGACAAACCAGAAACCCTCCTAGTCCCTCCCAAAGGGCAAGTGGCCAGCTGGGTCATTGTGCAAGGGCACCCAGAAACATTCAGGACTTTGCCACGAGAGCAGAGATCACGGTTCTTGGAACTAGCAAATAAACAAGACATTTGAGTGGTCCGCGATCGAAAAAAGAGGCCACAACCTAAACTTGACAAGACTTACATGGGGATATTTTGTCCTACAGATTGCAAGGAAGGGGATTGGAAATGCTCAGGCCACAATGTGCTTCTCAGCTCAGTGAAACTGACCTGAAGTTTTGTGCTAGTCAAACCTTCCAAAAATCTAGTTGAAAGAAAACCCCTGCTTCTGAGAGATGGATATCTTCCTTGGCTGTGACTTGTCTCATTGTAGCTATGCCATGGCTACCTTGGTAAATCTCTTTTCTGGAGGAGGAGATGTTGGTCCCTCAACACCTCTGCTAAGTTGTCTCTAGCTCAGACTCACCACAGCTGTTCCTGGAATCCCATTAAGGGAAGCTGGCATCCACAACACACCATCTGCAATATCTCAGAGTAACTCCAAAACATCCAATCTCCTTACAGGGAGCCTCAGTGGGAAAAAAGAGCCTAACTCGGAGCTCAGATTCTGAGAAGACTAATACAATTAGAGCCTTTTTGGGGGTGGAAATAATAAAAGGTGGATGGACTCTCTGAAATAAAGAGTCAAAACCCAGTTGCTGTTTTTGTTTGTTTGTTTGTTTGTTTGTTTTTGAGAGATTTTTGCTATACGGCACATGCGCTCGCCAGACAGACAGAGAGAGACAGAGAGACAGAAAGTGAGAAATCACCCCCTAGGGGGGATGGCCACGCCACAATCCCTTCTCCTCCATTCTCCTCTTGGGATCTTGGGCACGCAAGCACACACGCCCGGCGTGAGTTTAAGCCATCGGGTCCGGGACGCGAACTGCAGTCGACTACGTGGGGGTCCAGTGACATAGCCATTACGCTAACTGCTGGTTCCCAAAACCCAGTTTTTGATAGTTGACTGTTGACAGATTTTAGGCCTCGTCATACTAACCCCTTTGCCCCCTGCCCCACAGCTGGTCAGGATGCCTCAGAGAACATGTCTTTTATAACTGTAGGAGATTCAACCCACATAAGCCCCTGCCTAAGTATAGGACCTTCACTCTGGGCCACTCCCTAAAAAACACACAAACCCCAAGTCTGGGGCCAGATGTGACACGTCAGTAAAATGTTCAGCAAGGCTGATCCACACGGGAGGATTCTGGGTTCACATTCAGAGATCTCCATGAGTATGCTAGGTACAGCCATGCCCAGGATCTTGGGCTGGCCAAGGCTAGGAGTGGATCGTGGCATCGGGACTCCACCTCTCTGTCTCTACAGTTCTCAGTCATGGAAGAAATAAATAAATAAACTTTAAATTATATGTATATATAGTTTTGAGAGATTTTTGCTATAGGACACGTGTGCTCACCATAGAGACAGAGGGACAGAAAGCAAGAAATCACCCCCGGGGGATGACCACACCACAGTCCCTTCCTCTCCATTCTCCTTTTGGGATCTTGGGCACGCACACACATATGCCCAGCATGAGTTTTAAGTTGCTGGGTCCAGGACTGAAACCACAGTCAACTATGCGGAAGTCCAGCGACGTAACCATCATACCATCTGCTGGTCCCTAAATTGTATGTAGTGTTAAAAAAATAAAAAAGGCAGCCTGTTTTTTCTGCTCTCTCAAGACATCTAGGACCTACTTGGGAGCTTGCCCTGCTCTCCCCCAGAAAGCTTGATTATGTGAGTAATGGTATCATCTCCACATCTGGGCTGAGCTTTGGTTGGGGGAGGGGTGGGAAGAGGGCAATCTCTCCTGCCTCAGCAGGATGCCCAAACAGGCCACAGAGGAGGAAATGGACTGGGCTCAGTACAGGACCTAGGCCAGCATATCAGTGAGAATGTCAATTACTGAGAGCCGAGACCCGGGTGCCTGCTCATCTGGCTATGTTGGGGCCATGGGAGAATGGGGCCTCAGGAGTCAAGCCAAGCAGCTTCCAGCCCCAGCTGTGCAGCTCTCTAGTGACAGTGGCCACTTGTGGCATGCAGGACAAAGCGAGTGTCAACTAAAACTACCTGTGCTAAATGTTAAGAAGATGAGACAATGAATGTGCGACCACTCCCAGCTGGGAAGGCTCCCAGAGCACTTTCCTGCCGCATGATTACGATTCAGTCCCTCTTCACCAATGCTTTCTGAGGGTTTCCACTTCCAACAAACACAT
Organism: Tupaia belangeri chinensis; assembly: GCF_000334495.1. Lineage (NCBI taxonomy): Eukaryota > Metazoa > Chordata > Mammalia > Scandentia > Tupaiidae > Tupaia > Tupaia belangeri. The sequence continues at coordinate 507,290 of NW_006201743.1, read as the reverse complement.
GGCCTGGGTACTTCGGTGCCTAACCTGCCCATCTGCCCCAAGAGCTGAAGGACAAAGGGTTCGAGCCCACCAGAATCCCTCCGTGGGGATTCTGGATCCACCACGAGGAAGTCCTGATGTGGCCTTATACTGGGAAAAACACGAGCAGCAGACAGAAAAGCTGGCAGCTGGACCTACCCCTCACATTTGCCGGGCATATGATGTGCTAGCTGCTCCCCTTCTCCAAGTCTCAGTTTCCTCATCTCTAAGCGAAGACTCAAGGAAGCGGCGTGTGTGAGAACACCTAACATTCCACTCCCTCTGTTTTCATTCCCTCCTGATCTCTGCACTCCCAACTGGAAGGCTCCCAGAGCAATTTCCTGGTTCGTGATTATGCCTCTGTTTTCAAAAAGATGAATATGGTAGATCTGATCTTATAACAGCTTCCCCCCAACAGTCCTTCCATTTTCAGGGTGTCTGTCTATTCCCAGGGCCTCCCTTCCTCGTCGGGTCTGTTCCTGGGAGGCTGTGGGGAGACACACGTCTGTCCTAATGGCCCTCAGCCATTTCAAAGTCCTCCTTTGTTTTTTGGTGTCAAATAGAAGTAATTGTAATTGCTTGAATAAGAAAGAAGTTTTGGATGGCATGAGTAGACTTTTTGGAACTGAAAAAAAAGGAAGGCTTTCAAAATAGTGTACAAAAAATTGAATGGTGTCCTTAAAAGCCAGATTCTTATCAGCCTTGACGAAGAATTCTGGACATACTACCCAGTCTCTCTACGCTGTTTTTAACGGGGAGAAATGTATCTTGGAAGGGAGGATATCTTTGGGGGAAAATCATCTAAGTTGGGGGTAATGTGAAATAAGGAACCATTAAATTTGAGTGTCAAGGGCCATCAAGTGCTGTAGAGGTTAAGGCAGCTGAGTCCCACTTGGCTCACTGAGTGGTTCGAATCATGGACCTAGCAGCTTGAAAAACACTGGGCATGTGTGCGTGCACGCCCCAAATCCTGAGAGGACAGTGGAGGAGAAGGGATTGTGGTGTGACCTTCCCCCTGGGGAATGATTTCTCACTTTCTCTTCCTCTTGCTGTCTCACTCTTGCTCTCTCTCTGGCAAGTGCACATGCCCTAAAACAAAAACAACAAATTCGTGCCAAACCAGCCACGGACTACCAAACCATGGCCAAACCAGCCATGGCCAAGCTAGCCATGGACTACCAAACATGGCTGGAAAGTAAAGCAAACCAGCCTTGTGCATTTTTCCCTAACTCATAAATGAACTCAGTCATACTAATACAGATTTACAAATCTGTGTTTACATAGAATTAACCCAGTTTGTAAGACCAAATGAGCCCTGTAGAAAAGGGGTCCCCAGGGCAGCCTTGAACCATGGCTGTACTGATAACCATGGAGGAAACACAGAAGAGAAATTTCTTACCCCTGTACTCGTTCACACAGTTAGGATTGCCATGGTGGACCAATTGCTTCTTGGATTGGATTTGCATAATGCCTTTTAATTAAATTCTCTAGCTAATAGATTTATTCAGCTTGGGTGAAGAATACTGCTGTCAGGCCTTTAGAGAATCCATTCCAGCCCTCAAACACTTGTCCTGTGATGACATTAAATTTTCGAGGGCTGTGGTGGTCAGCCCTGTTGTTTTGTGCTGGAAAAAGAACAGGTATTTACTCCCACAGTTTTGGAGGCTAGAAGTCCAAGACCAAGGTGTCGGCAGGGCCAGGGTCTTTCTGAAGGCTTCAAGGGAGACTCCTTCCTTGCCTCGTCCAGCTTCTGGCGGCTATTGGTGCTCACCGACTTGTGGCAACATTGCTCCAGTCTCTGCCTCTATCTTCACGTGACCTTCTCCCCTGCATCTCTGTGTCCTCTCCTGGACAGTTGGGACATCTCACTGGCTCTCAGCCTAAGGGTAATGTGCCCAGGAAGTTTTTCACTGGCCCTAAGCATGCATGTAGATGAGAAGGGAACTTTAGGCTCTTCTGGTTTGCAGCCTCTGCTCCTTTCTTATCTAATGCCCCTGGTTCTTCAAAATCAGCACCTAAAACCCAGCCTAGGACACCGTGGCTGTCCTCCTGGCCATGGCCTAGTAATGGGGCTCTGGTCTTGCCATTCTGAGCCCAGGTCCTTGTCTTTTTTTTAGAGAGATTTTGTTATAAGGTACATACACTCGCCAGAGACAAGAGAGACAGAGAGACAGAAAGAAATCACCCCCTGGGGGTATGGCCATATCACGGTCCCTTCTCCTCTATCTTCCTCTTGGGATTTTGGGCACACACACACACAAATGCGTCCAGCATGAGTTTTAAGTCACTGGCCCCAGGACTCGAACCACAGTCAACTATGTGGGAGTCTAGCAAAGTAACCATTATGCCATCCACTGGTCCCGGTCCTTGCCTTTATAACCTTCTCTCAGAGTTTATATTTGCAAAAACAAAAGTACACTCTGAACATTTCAGAAGAAAGTGACTTTTTAATAGAAAAGCAGGAATTGGGCCAGCCAGTGGTATGGTAATTGAGGCAAATGGATCCCACATGACCAACTGTACAGCTCGAGTCCTGGACCCAAAGGCTTGGGAAGCACTCTGAGTGCATGTGTGTGCATGCCCAGAATCCCAAGAGGAGAATGAATGAGAGGGGATTGCTGTGGCCATCCCCCAATGGGGTGCTTTTTCTCTCTCTCTTTCTCTCCAGTAGGCACATGCATACTGTAACAAATTTTTAAATAAAAATAAAAAAATAGAAGAACAGTAGAAATTTCAAGAGGGCCAATGCTACATGTTGGAGCAATATCCAAATCTTCCTGCAGAACTGCACCTACCTCCACTGCTACCACAAGCCATAGATACCTCTGCCGTCAGAGGCCCTGGACACTGCTGTCAGCTTCTGTTATTCTGCCTCTGAGCGCAGGCAGTTCTGCCCTATCCAGGCCCACATGGGCCTAGGCCCTGCCTGCCTGCTTCCCCCAGGACTCGCTTCCAAAGTGAAACACGTCTAATTGGCAGACCTGATCACATGGTCATATCTGTCTCCTAGCTGCAAGGGAGCCTGAGAAAGTCCCTTTCTGTCTTCTTCCATGGGGAGAGGAACTCAGAAGACAGGCAATTGCTTCAATATAAGAAGAGCACTGAAAAACTCTGGATGCTCCAAAAAAGGCCAGTTGCCCACTACATCTGTCTGCTCTCCAGACCTGCTTTTACTAGGGCCTGCCTGGTCTCACCAGCCTCTGTCTCTGGATTAGTATTCTGATCTCCCAGGCCATCTGCTTTCTGCATCAGTCCTTCACTTTCTAAGTCTTCTTTATCTTCCCGATTTCCTAGTCCCTACCGCTTCTCATCCCTAATCCCTGCCCATGGATCACCCTCCAGTTTTTAGAATCTAAGATTCAAAGCTACCCTCCCACCACAACTTTCAGTCACTATCCTTATGGAGAAATTCTAGGAGAAGAAAAAAACCACATAGCTCTATAGGATCACTAAGTCATGTACATGCATACAGTGGTGATAGCCTTGGCAGTGCATGGTAGACAGTGTGTTAGTGGCTTCAAAATAACCTCAGGCCAGGCTGTGGTTGTAAAGGCAGTAGGGGTTTCAGCTGTGCAATACTAGAGGTCACACAGGAAAGTTCCAGGTTTGTGGCCCAGGTGTGCCTCAGCATGCTAGGCATACTCCTGGGGGTATCTGATGGTCCTGGCTGGTTGCAGGGCCAGGGGGTGGATCATGGCATGAGGATCCTGTTGCAGGTACCTGCTTTTTTCTTTTTCTCTCTGTCTTGGGAAATAAATGAGCTTTTTAAAAAAACAAGCATTTGATTTCAGCAAACTAGGAATAGAAGAGGACTTCTTCAACTTGGTAAAGAATAGAGTAGTCCCCCCCCCCTTTGAGGTTTTACTTTCCATGGTTTTAGCAGGGGGTGGATCATGGCATGAGGATCCTGTTGCAGGTACCTGCTTTTTTCTTTTTCTCTCTGTCTTGGGAAATAAATGAGCTTTTTAAAAAAACAAGCATTTGATTTCAGCAAACTAGGAATAGAAGAGGACTTCTTCAACTTGGTAAAGAATAGAGTAGTCCCCCCCCCCTTTGAGGTTTTACTTTCCATGGTTTTAGTTACCTACATCTTCAACTTGGTAAAGAATAGAGTAGTCCCCGTCCCCCATTTGAGGTTTTACTTTCCATGGTTTTAATTACCTACAGTCAACTAAAGTCTGAAAATTGGCGAGTACAGTAAAATAAGATATTTTGAAAGAGATACCACATTCATATAACTTTCCTTACAATACATTGTTATAATTATTCTATATTATTGTTAGTTACTTTTGTTAATATCTTACTACATATAACTTTTAAAATATTATTGTAACTTATGATTTACATATAATCATTATATATTTTTCTAGGAACTAGGATGATTTGTTAAAAGCATGTATACAGGAACCAACAGATGGCATAGCGGTTATGTCACTGGACTCCCTCATGGAGGTTCGAGTCCTGGACCTGATGCCTTGAAAATCACACCTGGCATGTGTACATGCACACCCAAGGTCCCAGAAGGAGACTAGAGGAGAAGGAATTGTAGTGTGGCCATCCCCCCAAAGGGGTGATTTCTCACTTTCTCTGTCACTGTGTCTGTCTCTCCAGTGAGTGCATGTGCCTAAGGCAAAAACCTCTAAAAAAATTAAAAGTCTGTATACAGTGTGTAATAAACAAATTGAGGATATAAACATATTCACACACTTAGTATTATATTGTGTTGTGAACATTTGAAATTTGTCCTACTGGTGATTTTGGAAGTAAATATTGAATTGTCAATGATGTTCTTTACTGTGAAATACAGTTTTAAAGAAAAACTAAGTGATTAAAAACTCAGGCAATAAAAAGTCTTGTAAAGTAAGAAGGATGGATTTTTTTAAAACAAAGATAATCTTAACATAGCTGATGAAAGAAGAATCTGTAATTTCTTTGTAGAGGATTGTGGAAGATAAGGGTTTATCATCTGGGGACCAGCAATTGGCATAATGGCTATGTTTCTGGGCTCCCAAGGAGGCCAACTGTGGTTCGAGTCCCAGACCTGGTGTCTTAAACTCATGCCAGGCACATGTGCATCCCAAGAGGAAAATGGAGGAGAAAGGATTGCGGTGTGGCCATCCCTCCATTGGGTGATTTCTCGCTTTCTGTCTCTCTGTCTCTGTCTTTCTGGCAAGCACATGCACCCTGTAACAAAAACCTCTCAAAAAAAAAAAAAGAGTTTATAATCTGAAAATATCTGTGGTATTTATCATTGGTCCAGTTAGAGACAGATAAAATTAGATAACTAGCACTCACTATGAGTTCTTGTAAGACTTTTCCATACCGTGTAAAAAGAAATAAGTTCTCAAAAAATAAAAATGAATCAAAATTGTAACAAGAAGACAAAGTAAAGTCAGTGATTTGGTGACTTATAAGCTTTGCAAAATTCCTGTTTTTAGCCTTCTTCCAAAAAATAGACTCAGTGGGTTGTAACATTTTGGAATTTTCCTGTTACCTAGTTTTATACAACGAGTGATGGTTATAAAAATAAATATATATAAATGCAATATGAAACCTGTGGAGGCAACTGTCTATCAAATAATTGGTGAATTTGTATTTCAATCTGCGTGCGTTTAAAGTAGTTGAATCTGAAATTTTAGTCTGTTAGTCGGGGAATTTAATCCTGACATTCAATGTTATTATCGATATAGTTGGACTTTTTCCCCATCATTCTGCCACTCTTTTTTTTTTTAATTAAATTTATTTAATTTTTTTGTTTTGTGCTCTCTGATTTCTATTTCTCTTTAGTTTTCTTGTTGCAGCCTTCCCTTAAGTATTTTCTGAAGAGCTGGTTTAGTTTTGGTGAATTTTTCATCATTTGTTCATCTGGTAATGATTTTATTTCTCCTTCCCATTTGAAGAATAACCTCGTGGGGTATAGAAATCTTGACTATAATTGTTTTTCTGTCACAGTTTACATATGTCTTCCCATCCTTTTCTTTCCTGCATTGTTTTAGGTGAAACAATGGGGTAACCTTCGTAGGCAACTCAGCATTTGCCTTGTCATTTTTGGACTATTGTATTTGTCTTTGATTTTTACCAATTTGTCTATGATATGGTAGGAGAAGGTCTTCCTATGTTGAATCTATTCAGTGTCATTTGTATCCCCTTGGTTTGGATTTCTGCATGCCTTTCTAAATTTGGAAAGATTTCAGCTAATATATCATGAAAGGGATTTTCTATGCATTTAGTTGTCTCTTTGCCTTCTGGAATACCTACTATAAGGCTATTTGGCTGTTTAATGGTATCTTGAATTTCCTGTATTGTCCTGATTTTTAGTGGTAATTCTTCTATTCTTTTCAGTTGCTTGGACAAAATTGGAGATTTTGTCTTCAAAATCAGAGATTCTTTCTTCTGCATGGTTTAATAGCTGTTGATACTTTCCAGGGAGATTTTTATTTACTGCATTATATTCTTTATCTCCAGAAATTCTGTGTGATTCTTTTTCAATGTCTATCTCTTTATGGAGTTCATCCCTCAAGTCATGGAAGGATTTTCTCATCTTCTGGAATAAGTAGTCTGTTTCTCTTGTATTTTGTTACAGTGAATATTCTGAATTCTTTTTCTGACATTTCTATGATCTCTTATGTTTTAATCCATTGTTGGTAAGGAGTTATGATGCTCCTCTAATGGGGAGGAGGTATTTCCTGGTTTTCTTCTATTTTTGAGGACTCTGCTTTGCTTTTTAGTCATCTGGTGATATACTTACTTCTTTCTACTTCTTTGGAGTATATTTCTGTAGCTGTGTGCTCAGGTGCTTCCCTATGGTGTGAGTTAGTTCTGTGCCAGTTTCTCTTCTCTGTTGTGGGTGGGAGTATGAAATCCACAGTGAGAGTTCTGTGTTAGATTTTCAGAGAGGGGTTTCTCTTCTTTTGCTACTGGAGAATGTTTATGGGGAGAGAATTCTTTCAAAATGTCACTGTCTTCAGGTATTTGGTTACTGTGTACCCAAACTTTTCTGCTCCATTGTAGCCGGAGGTTGAGTTGGACAGGTAGGATATAAGTTGGTGGTTCAATTCACACATTCTGTGGCACAAGGGCTGGAGCCCCTCCTCACCCACTGCAGGTTGGGTGGGAGTTCCCTGCTAATAAGCCTTCACTTCCCTGTTGCTCTTCATGAACTGGGTGGTGGTTCTTAAAGGCCAGAGCAGCTCCTCCTTCCCAGCTGCAGGCTGCTAATGAGCTAAGGACCCAGAGCCTTTGCTTCCACATTGCTCTTAAGCCTAACTTTTAAATTAAGCTTTATCACAGCCATGCAAATATAGAAAAAAAATAGTATGCATAGAATTCAGAACTGTCTATGGTTTCAGATCTTCGTTGGAACAAGTTCCCTACAGATAAGAAGGGACTACTGTATTTACAAAAACCTATACTTGACATTATACTCAGTGGAAAAAAAGAAAAACCCTCAAATTTTCCTGTTACAGCTATACTTGACATTATACTCAGTGGAAAAAAAAAATCCCTCAAATTTTCCTGTTACAATTAGGAATAAGACACATATAATCCCTCCTTTCAACACCATACTAGAAGTCCTAGATAATGCAACAAAATATAAAAAGGAAATAAAAAAATACATAGTGTGAACAGGAAGAAATAAAACTGTCTTTGTTTACAGGTGATATATAATTGTCTATGTATAAAATCTGAAATAATCATCAACAAAAAATCTGCAACTACTAAGAAATTATAATGAGATTGCAGACAAAGGTTAATACTCAAAATTCAATCATTTTCCTATAAAGCAGCAGTGAACAAGTGGAATTTAAAATTAAAAATACATTACCATTTACATTAGCACTTCAAAAGATGGAAACAGCACAGGGTTAAGGCTAGCAGAATCCATAACAAGATCTAGAGGAGGAAAACTACAAAATAATATTAGGAGGAATGGCAGGTAAGTTAATAGGGATCCCTGAGCAGAGTTCTCCACATTGGCTGCACAGTGAAATCTACTGAGGATTTTAAAAAATACTGGTGCCAGGCTAGCCCATGGTCTGGTGGTTAAGGTGGATGGATCCCACATGATGAACCATACTGTTCAAATCCTGGACCCAGTGAATTGAAAACCACTCTGGGTATGTGTGCATGCATGTCCAAAATCCTAAAAGGAGGGAGAAATGGAGAAGGGATTGTAATGTGACCACGTCCCTCTGGGATGCTTTCTCCCTTTCCCTTTTTCTTTCTCTTTCTGTCTTTGGTGAAAGTATGTGCCCTCTGGCAAATTATACATACACACACACACACACACACTGTTCCCTTTCACTATATATATATAAGTCTGGGTTCAATTCCTCACCCCAGATAGTGAATGTAATTGGTCTGGGGCTCAAACTGGACATCAGGAATTTAAAAGTCTTTCCAGGTGATTTTTGTGTGCAGTCAAGTTTGGAAGCTACAGGTCAGGACACCTAGGTTGCCCATCTGTCATTAACAAAGGCCTATTACCTAAGGAACAGGGAAATAACCATAGGCAGTTTTAGATGTTCCTAAAGCTGTGTATGTGTTATGCTGAGAACGTTCAGCTATCCTGCTACTTTCCCGTCCTAATCATCATAAAATTGTACTGCATGGCATAATTTGAAATCCTAATGAGAATTTCTTTCTTAGTCTTAATTGAATTCCAAGTTACATTAATCCTTTATAAAAAAAAAAAAAAGAAAAACTCTTGATACATTATGCTTACTATGCCAAAAATATTTTGTTAGCACTGCATCTTAAACATGAGAGAGAAGAGAAAAAAAGAACAGAGCAGATAGCTCATTTAAAAACACTCTCAAAAGGCAAAAGCAATCCTTTGCACACACCATACTGCAGACATGGATGCAGTCCAAGCTCTCTTGATATAAACAAAATTTCTGCCTGGAGGAAACAGAAAATATCTGCCCAGAGAAGCAGCAAAACTCAGGGGGTTAACCCCCTTATCTGTGGCCACACTTTCCTGCCTCAGCTACCTCAGAGCCTCTGTTTCTCAGAGAAAGAGAATGTCATCGCTCCCTAATACACGTCAGGCACTAGGGCAGACACTTGATGTCTGTTGTTCCACGAATCTATCCAGTAATGGTATAAGATAAATATCATAAATCTTGTTTAGTTCTCAGGAAAAGGAAGCCCAGATCTATTGAGGTATCTAGTCACACATCCAGGAAAGACAGAGACAGGACTTAAAGCCCCAGATAAGGGTCCAAAGTCCATCCTCTTTTTGTCTACACCACCCTGGTATAACGATTCTGAGACAAAAACTAGGTTTAGACTTGAAGACATCATGCTAAATAAAATGTGCCTATCACAAAATAACTAGTAACTATATGATGCCACCTATATGCTGTACCTAGAATAGCCAAACCCATATAGATAGGAAGTAGGATGGCAGTTGTCAGAGACTGGAGGAAGGAGTGGGAGTTGTTTAATGCGTGTAGAGCTTCTGTTTGGGAAGATGAAAGGTTCTGAAGATGGGTGATGGTGATGGTTACACAGCTGCTTAATGCCACTGAACTGTCTACTTAAAAATGGATAAAATGGTAAATTTTATAAGTATTTTACCTCAATTATATATATATATATATATATATATATGCTTTTAATTTTATTTTAAATTTTCTTATTTACATTTAATTATTTAATTATTGTACATTTTTATGTTGTACAAAGTGGTTTTTCAAAGCATGCATGCAGTTTGTGATAATCATATACATCATTTTTTACAAATAATTTTACATTCTTGTGTTTGCTAAAGGCTTTGTTCCTGAGACCCTCCCACCCAATTCCCACTATTCATCCCCCTTCCATAGTCTCTGTTATCTACACTTGCCCTCTCCACTATTATGTCTTCGGACATTTCGATTTCTGTTATAGAGTGCGAATGTTTGGTGTATATTGAGTGGGGATATATGGTGTCTGTCTTTCATAGTCTGGCTTATTTCAGTTAGCATTAAATATTCTATATTCATCCACTTTGTATAGAATGACAGGGTTTTGCCCTACTTTATGATTGAATAATATTCCATAGCATATATGTGCCACATTTAAAATATCTAATCATCAGTTGATGGGCACTTAGGTTGATTACATGTCCTAGCAAGTGTGAATAACGTTGCAATAAACATGGAGATGCAGCGTCTTTCTGACTGTTTTCCTGTCCTTTGGGTAAATACCAAGGCATGGGATTACTGGGTCATATGGGAGTTCTGTTTGTAAATTTTTGAGGCTCCTCCATATTGTTTTCTACAGTGGCTATATTAACTTACATTCCTACTAACAGTGCAGGAGGGTTCCTTTTTTACCACAGCCTTGCCAGCCTTTGTTCTTTGTTTTTGATCATAGCCATTCTGACCAGGGTTAAGTGATATCTCATTGTGATTTTGATTTGCATTTCCCTTATGACATAGGATGTTGAACAGTTTTATATACTTTTTAGCCATTCATGTCTTCCTTTCAGAGTTGTCTGTTCAGCTCATTTGCCCATTTTTTTTTTTATTGGATTATTAGCATTTTTGCAAGTGCGCTGCTTGACTTCCCTGTATATTCTAGTTATCGGTCTCTTAGCTGAAGAATAGTATGCAAATATTTTCTCCCATTCTGTATGCTGTCTCTTCACTGTATTGTTTCTTTTGCTGTGCAGAAGTTTCTTTAGTTTGATGTAATCTCATTTGTTTATTTTGGAATTGTTGCCTCAGCTGTAGGGGTCTTATTTAAGAAATCTTTGCCTACACCAATGTCTTCAAGTGTTTTCCATCAGTGGTCTTATACTTTGAGGGTTTACACTTAGATCTCCTATTTTGAGTTGATTATTGTTGATAAGATAGGGGGTTCTGATTCATTTTCCTATAGGTGGTTATACAGTTCTTTCCACATCATTTGCTTTTCAGCATTTCTTTTCTTGGACTACCTATGCCCTTTGTCAAAAATGAACTGGATGTATGTCTTGAGGTTTCTCTATTCTCTATTCTCTTCCATTGGTGTATATGTCTGTTTTTGTGGCAGTACCACACTGCTTTGATTATCACCACCTTGTGACATATTTTGAGGTTAGGTAGTGAGATGCCTCCTACTTTATTCTTTTTACACAATATTTCCTGTTGATATGGGGTCTTCTATGATTCCAGACAAATAGTATGGTAAATTTTTCTCTGAAGAATGCCACTGGTAATTTGATTGAAATAATGTTGAATTTTAAAATTAATTTGAGTAGTTTTGACATCTTAATTATATTGACTCTTTCAATCCAAGAACAGAGATTTAATATATCTTTAATTTTTTCTAATTCAAAGAATTGAGTAAATAAAGAAATTGTCATTTACTTTACACCATGGGTATGGTGCCATGCACCTGTGGTCCTCGAGGCTTGGAAGGCTGTGGCAGGAAGATTGAGCTTGGGTTGCCTTGGGAAACATAGCAAGACCATGGCTACAAAAAGTCAAGCATGGTGGTGCATGCCTGTAGTCTCAGATGGGAGGCTAAGTCAGGACGATCTTTACAATAAGATCACATCAAAATAAATAAATAAGAAAAAGAGAGAGAGAAAGAAAAGAAAGAAGAATAAGTAGGACAAACAACCATAAATAGCAATTTAGAGGATGTAAGGCATTTATACAAATTATTGCAGTAAAAATAAGTGGAAAAAACACTCCAAGTAAAGATTAAGTATAAATAGACTAAATACTCTAATTATATGGAAACCTGGATTTTAAAAAAAGATCCAACTATATGTTATTTAGAAGAAATGTACTTTAAGTAAAAAAAAACAAGTATAAGCTAAAAGTAAAAGAATGGGAAAATATGATGCAAAGTCTAGTCCTAAGAAAGCTAGAGGGACTTTGTTAATATTAGATAAAGTAGACTTCAAAACAAAACAAAACAAAAACTCAAGGAAAAATACTTCAAAACAAGTATTACTTGACATATGGAGAAGCATTTTATAGAGATTAAAATATTATTCAAGATAAGGAAAAGCATGTTATAGTGATAAGAGGTCACTTGATTAAGGTTACGTTTATAATATCCTAAATGTATATGCATCTAATAACAAACTGCAAAATACATAAAGCAAAAGTTAGCAGTGTTAAAGGGAAAAATAAACAAACCAAAATTAGAACTGAAGATTGTAATGCTCCTTTTAAAATAACTAATGTATAGCAATTTTTTTTATCACCTAGTGTTGCACAACAAGCTCATGACACCTAATGTAGAATTTTCTCATTATGGATTTTCTCTCTTAAAGAAAAAGATATTGACTAAATCTCTCAGGTTAGGAAAGACCTTTAAAAGTATACAAAGGCAGAACAAAAGGCAAAAAAATTATATACACTTCACGTTTTTAAGTTTTTCAACTCAAAAAATATCCTAAGGGGCCAGGCAGGTGGCATGGAAGTTAAGGTGGTTGGATTCCACTTGATCAACTGCATGGTTCTAGTCCTAGACCCAACAGCTTGAAAAACACACTGGGTGTGTGTGCATGCATGCCAAAATCCCAAGAGGAAAGTAAAGGAGCAGGGATTATGGCATGGTCATCCTCCCTGGGGGTGCTTTCTCAGTTTCTCTCTCTCTCTGGCAAGTGCATGCACCCTAGAGTAAAACAAACAAACAAAAGGTCCAAGAAAGTGGAAAAGTCAAGCTACAATTGGGGGAAAATATTTACATAATTTTAATTGACTAAGAGTTAATGTCTGTAATATACAAAGAGTTCTGCAAATCAATAAGATTAAGGGGGAAAAAAAGGGACCAGCAGATGGAGTAGTGGTTACATCGCTGGACTCCCACATTGTTGACTGCAGTTTGAGTACTGGACCCAATGACTTAAAAACTTACAGTGGACGTGTGAGCATGCATGCCCAAAATCCTGAGAGAAGAGTGGAGGAGAAGAGATTGCAGCATGTCCCCACCCCAGGGAGGTGGTGGTGATTTCTTGCTTTCTGTCTCTCTCTGTCTCTCTGGTTAGTGCACATGCTCTATAGCAAAAATCTCTAAACTTCTTCAAAAATAATATTGTACTAATAGGAAAATAGTCAAAAGACATAGACAATTTAGGAAAGAAACACTACAAATAGTAAATTGCTAAAATAAAAAGAAAGTTAACTGTAACAGAATTCAGTGAATGCACATGAAATAAGAGACACCATTTTTTAAAACCTGTCACATTAGTCAATATTAATAGTTCTGAGACAGATTATTTTACACATTGCTGGTGGGAAAGTTAATTGGCATGACCAAAATGACTGACACTTTGACAGAATATTAAACATTCTTAAAAGTATCTGTCTTTCCCTCAGTAACTGCATAACTGTACTTTCTGAAATTTATCCTAAAGGAATCAGATATGTACATGGTTTGAACAGAATAGATGTACAAGGACATACACCTAGGGGTTGTGTGTAACAGTGAAAAATTAGAACAAAAATATCCCATGAGAATGAGTCCACATGGTACTATGCAGCAATCATAAATAATTTTTAGAGTAATATGATCATGAGAAAAAAAATCCACAAAATATTTTAAAGTGATAATGATAAGCATTAAACAACATGTAATGTATGATTTCGATTTTTTTAATAATTATTTAATTTTATTTATTCATTCATTTATTTTAATTTGACCAGAGACAGAGAGAGAGAGGGGGAAAGAGAAAAAATGAGCCACCAGGTCTGGGACTCAAACGGTGGTTGGCCATGTGGGAGTGTCCAGCACCTTAACCACCATGCCACCTGCTCGCCCCCCCCTGATTTTTCAAAGTCTATTTTGAGAGAGGGTGCTCTCTGTGGGGTCTAGCCACACTGCTATCTTTTTTTTTTTTTTTTTGAGAGGTTTTCACTATAGGGCACGTGCACTCGCCAGACAGACAGAGAGAGACAGAGAGACAGAGAGCGAGAAATCACCCCCCAGAGGGGATGGTCACGCCACAATCTCTTCTCCTCCATTCTCTCGGGATCTTGGGCACGCACGCACACGTGCCCTGCGTGAGTTCTAAGCCACCGGGTCCGGGACGCGAACCACGGTCGACTACGTGGGAGTCCAGCAACATAGCCATTACGCTAACTGCTGGCTCCCACACTGCTATCTTTCTCTCAGCTTTCCAGCCAGCCGAGATCATGGGTGTGCACACAGACACTTCTGCATGTTCAGGCCAACCAGGGCTCCAAATCTTTGTCTTCTGGGATGGCTCCATTACTGCACAGTAGCACCCTACCATCTGCACCACACGACTGGGCCTCAGTTATTTTTAAACACTTAACCAGGCACAGCAAGTATGATGGGATAGATGGATGTCAAAATGTTGAGGAATATAAGTGGTTTTTCTTTTCTTGCTTTCTTTTTTGGAAATATTCTATTTTACAAACTTTCTACAGTAAATATGCTATGTTTATGTCTAAGAAGAAAATGTTACTTAATCATATCACCCACAAAAGAATTATGTTTTCTGTAAAAGAAAATGAATACTTAGTAACACACTAATGAGTTTTATCTCCAAAGAAATTAGTGCACTGGCAAAGTATTCAGATAACAGTAGAGAACTGTAGACAGTAGATACCAAAAACACCCAAGTCTTGCAGATCCCAAGGTAACGATGGCTTTCACTGATCATTCCCTTTACCAGAGGTCCAGAAAGAACTTGCAGCATGATCATCCACCAGTTGTACTTCCAATTCTAAGCAGCAAACTTTAAGGAGCCAAGGAGGAGTTCTCATTAGACAAGGGGAACAGAGAAGAGAAACTCCTTAAGTGCAAACTGAAAAGACAGTAAAGTGGGACAACTCCATGCAAATCCCAGAGATGTGGGCAAGTCGCTAAAAGTAGTTGTTAGATTAGAAATCTGGACACACCTCATTTCCTAAAAAACACAATATATAGAAATTATCTCTGTTTGTAGATGACATGATTGCATGCATAAAAGACCCAATAGTATCCTTGAAGAAACTTCTTGAAGTAATAAACACATACAGTAAAATGGCAGGATACAAAATTAACTTACAAAAATCTATAGCATTTCTATATACAAACAACAAGCCGACAGAGACAGAAGTGAAGAAAGTAATCCCATTTACCATAGCCACAAAAAATATAAGATACCTAGGAATAAAACTAACCAAGGAAGTTAAGGATTTCTATAAGGAAAACTATGAAAATATTTTTTTAAAAAAAGAAATCAAAAAGGACACAAAAAAGTGGAAGGACATCGCATGTTCCAAAGGAGTTTTCCTTTTCCCACTGGATTGAGAGGTACCCTTTGTCAAAGATCAGTTGGCTGTATGTTTTGGGGTTTTATTTCTGGGGTCTCTACTCTGTTCCATTGGTCCTCATGTCTAGTTTTGTGTCAATACCATGCTGTTTTGATTAACGCAGTTTTGCAATATATTTTGGGGTAAGAAGTGATATGCCACCCACTCCACTCTTTTTGTGTAGGATTGCTTTGGCAGTATGGGGTCTCTTATGGTTCCAGATGAATTATATGATTGTTTTTTCTAGACCTGCAAAGAATGTCTCTTGTAATTTTATAGGCATTGCATTAAATATATAGATTAACTTGTGCAGGATAGCCATTTTGATTATATTAATTCTCCCAATCCTGGAACATGGGATGTCTTTCCACTTTTTTTGTGTCATTTTTTACTTCTTTTTAAAGATTTTCTTAGTTTTTCTTATAGAGGTCTTTGACTTCCTTGGTTAGTTTTATTTCTACTTATTTTATACTCAACATCCCTCATCATAAGAGAGATGCAGATCAAAACTACAACGAGATGCTACCTAACCCCAGTCAGAATGGTGAAGATTAAAAAAAAATTGACAAGTGCTGGTGGAGATATGGCAAAAGGGGAACTCTCCTACATTGTTGGTGGAAATGTAAATTGGTCCAGCCACTGTGGAGAACAATATGGAGGTTACTCAAAGACCTTCAAATAGAACTACCGTGTAATCCAGCATTCCACTCCTGGGTATCTACCTAAAGGACAGGAGAATGCTCTGTTGGAAAAGTGCTTCCACAGCTATATTTATTGTGGCATTATTCACGAATACTAAGACATGGAACCAACCCAAATGTCCACAAATAGATAAATGGATTGAAAAAGTGTGGCACATATACTCCATGGAATACTATTCAGCCATTAAAAAAAAAAAAAGACCCTGGCATTTGATAAAAAGTGGACAAACATGGAGATTTATTGCTGAGTGAAGCAAGTTAGGCTATGAAAGAGAGACATTGTATGTCTCCACTTAACATATACTGACTGTCTACACTCTGCAGTAGAGACCGAAAGACTGGAGGACATGAAAACATTGAAAATTGTTATGGACACTGGGGACAAAGTGGAAGGAGAGAGGGAGAGGGGAAGAGTACAGGAAGTGAAATTAGGGGAAAAATGGAGAAATAAGACATTCGTGGGACACAGATATGATTTGTTGCCTATTGGTGATGTCACATATAGCATTCTCAATTCGCCTGCTGTGTGGCACATATCATGTTGGGTAAAATATCTTTATAAACTAAATGATGTGTAATGATTGAATGTATAAATAATAACAATATGATTATGATGATGAAAAAATCACAACATATAGAAAATTTAGGGGATATGTCAGATAAATGCTTGATGAAAATTGAGCTCTTCAACTCAAGGCTGAAATATGCCTTCTATTCGTACAGGCAACAATGCCTCTTGCTTTTTGGTAGGGATGCTATTGGCCGATGGCACCAAATGCTTCACAGTGCAACTTTTAAAATTTTCTTTTTGGCTCAAAGTGGAGGCCTGTGAAGATTCAAGCAGTCCTGCAAGGCCTGCAACAGCAGGTTTCAAAGGTTCCTAGGTCTGGCCCTTCCTTCCCAGACACAAGGTCTAACACTAAAATCTCCTGTTGTGTTATATTTTCTATTTGAAATGTGGAAGCATATTTTAAATACTCGTAAGCCATTTATTTTTTAAAATGTTCTCTGCCAAGACTTCACCTTAGCTTGAAATTCACTTCGGTCTTTACATTTCTCTCCTGAGGTCACCACCTCAGCTCTTACATAAAACCCCTTCCCAGCATCAGCATGGCCAGCATCCCCACGGGAGCCCCGTGGTCAGCCTCTGTTCCTCAGGTGAACCAACTAGATGTTAATACTGCTCTGCTACAAGGTACAAGCTCTTAACTCAAACTATTGGAAAAGGAGCAAAAATTCTGCAAAGTGCACTTTAAGAAGAGGTACTTTTTCTTACGTAAAGAAACCAGTGACTCCTCTAAGAATAATAAAAGAGAGTATTTTACAGTGAAGCCCACGATTTGGAGTGAAGAATTCAGATGTCTTTGCTGGTCCAGGCTGCTAATACTCTTCCTGTTCCTCCTGTGGGCCCCTTCATCAGGTATCAAATCATTCTCTATAGAGAATGTCTATAATCCTCTGCAATACAGGGCCATTTCCCCCCCTATTCTCCTGGCAAATCAATTCAATGTTCCTTCACTTTCCAAGGTGGAAATCTCTCTCTTTCTCCAAGTCTTCGACAGGAAGCTTCAGTACTTTGACCTGCTGCATCAATTCAGCTGCTTTGTCACCCCCACTGCCCACACCAGGATTTTTTCACACCACCCCTGGGCCAGCCCTAGGAGTTGCAGAAGTTCTCTGTGTTGAAATGGGCCTCTGTGGGGCTGCATTGCTAGAGCTGAGAGGTTTCTTGGGTTTATTCAGAGCTGGAGCAACAGGGGAGGGGGCCACTGCAGTTTCTTGACCTTGTCTGGCAGCTACAGGGTCATAGTCTTCCATCATAGTGTATCCAAAACCTTCTTGAACCACCGAACAAATTCCTGAAACTTTCCTTTCACTAATTTGTCCACAGGAATTATTTTTTCCCACACCCATGCTCTTAAAACCTGCTTGTAGTATTTTGAATTTCTGGATGTATTCGTGTTCTAGCTTTGCTTGGAACATCACTTCCTTCAAGGCATCAGAGCCAGGGAACAGCATGTCCATAAACTGACAATAAGCTGCCCCTGAGCACAACTCTTCATCTTTGTCAGATTCAGCTGTGGAGATTCAGTGATCCAGGCTAGCATGCCACATCGAATTAGAGTATCACTGGTGACTGAGGTCCAGTACAGGTTCACTGCCATCTTCGGCTGTCGGTGAGGACTGCATCCACTGCACGCGCCCCGCTCTGGTTTCATCTTCGTCTCCTCCTATGGCATTATTGAAATGGCTGAGCAGCAGCTGGGGGCTGAGCTTTTAGGATAACGTTTCCAAGCTGGCCCACTGAGGACAGCACTGCCCCTATCCCTAACAGGAAGTTGGGAGATCGAACAGATGCCACCCCAACTGCGGGCTCCACACAGGCTCTGCTGTGATCTAAGACTGCTAAACCTGTACTAGGTGCTCTGCCTCTTGATAGCCACGTGGTTGGGGATCAGACACCAGGACTTCCACTGCCTGCTCTGAACAAGCTCTGAACGCCTTCCCACTTTGCTAGGAAGCAGAAAGGGCAAAGTAGAACAGCTGCCTCTGTCTCAAAATGTTCCCCTCTCCTACAAATATCTCACAGTTCTCGGTGGCAGAAGCTGAATTTTCAGGCAAAAAACTGATCTTGAAGGGAGTCTGGAGAGTGTTTTCGGCCTCTATTAGCGATGGAGTGAGCTACCAGGGAGTAGGAATGGAAGTGACTGAACCCACCTGCCATATCTTCCACAGACACATTGGGCAGCAGACAAAGAGATTCCCCCAAATGAAAATGATTTAAATTGAAGGTCATTGGTCATCATGGGAGGAATAATCCTGCAAGCAAAGAACATGCGACAAAAAGAGGTATGTGCAATGAGAAAAGGCCGGGCTGGGTCAGGAGAAGCTCTACCCGGGGACTAAGTAGAATTAGCAATAATAGGAAGGGTCTTCAAAAAGTTCAGGGAGAGTGAGTACTATGAAAATACAATACACAGAGTTCAATTTTTTTTACACTGAACTCCTACTTTAATTCCATTTCCCTTGTTGATGAGAAATGGCTTGTACCAGGCACTTCACATGTATTCATCCTTTCCAGTTCAGATCATGGGCATGCCTGCTTGCACCAAGCACGTACAGGGAGACCTCAGGGTGCAAACTGGGGACATTGCTGTGTGTTCTAGCTGTGTCACTGCTGTGCTATTGTCTGCCCCCCTAACAATTCTGAATATTATAATATTCCTGCTCAAATAACCAGTGTAGTTTCTGTCTTTTAGCTGGACCAACTGGTTGAGCCCCTACTGGCAGAGCTAAGGAGCCATTGGCAAAGGCAGGGAGGTAGCTGGTGGAGTTCTGGAACTGGGGTTCTCAGCAAGAGGAGGGAGGGGAGTTTGGAGCTGAGAGACAACCACTCAATACCTGGAACAGAACATCAAAAAAGATATTTCAGATGAACATCATGAGAGTTTGTGATCAGCAGATCCTTAGTAAAGACAATTCTGGAATAAAAGAATGATCCCAAATGGGAAGTCTGAAGTACATGAAGAAATGCTGAGTAAACACAATAGGAACACTGGGATAAATCTAAAAGAACATTGACTATGTGAAACGATTCTGTCTTATGAATTAAAAAAAGAGAAGGAAACCGGAAATATGTGAGTGAGACGGGCTGCTAAGGACAGAGTCGTATTCATAGACTGAAGCCCTACCCCGCAGTTTGATATTTGGGCGTGGGACCTTCACGATGGGAATAAGGCCTTTACAAGAGACACCATCAAGTGACAGCACAGCTAAAAGGTGGCCGTCCGCAGGCCACAAAGACAGCCCACAGTGGAATCCGCGGAACTAGCCTCTGTGTGGCCTGATGGCTCCATGTGTGTGCCACTCTGGTGTTAAAAAACAATAAAAACAAAACAAACAAACAAACAAAAACATGTTTTAGGCCAGATAGTGTGCAGCAGCGATGAAAATGAACCTGAGGTTCACTTCTCAGGACCTCATGCGAGCTGGGCTACCTGAGAGGGGAGGATCACAGTGCGAGGGCCCTGTCGGGGGTGCCTGTCTCTCTTTCTCCCTATCTCTATTGTTTCCCTTACTCATGGAAGAAATGCAATAAATAAACTTTAAAAATTCATTTTTATAACTCCTGAAGAGAATGATTAATAAACTTTAGACTTCAATCAATTAAACATCCAATTGCAATTCATAGAGTAATGATTTTTAAAGTTAGGAAAAAAAATAAGTTCCTAACTTGTTTAAGAAAAAATTAGAATAATTTTTTTAAAAAAACAGAACTGTTTTATTTAACTTTATTTATTTATTTTAATTTGACCAGAGAGGGACAGAGTAAAAGAGAGAGAGAGAGAGAAAGAAGCTGCCAGGTCTGGGACTTAAACAGCAGTCAGCCACACGCGAGTCCAGCGTCCTTAACCACCATGCTACCTACCCGCCCTAGAATGAGTTTAAAAAAATCAATCTGAAAGAAAAAAAGAAGAGAGAGAAAGCACAGCCTAACTTGTTAGCTAAACAACACACAGGTAAGAAGTCATAATAGACTTAAATGTTTTAAAATACAACATAAATACTGTCATAATGAGGGAAAAAATCCAAATGGTTGTTAATAAGAGACATAACTAAGACCTAAGGATACAGAATATAGAAAGTAAAAAAAAAAAGGAAAGAAAGAAAGAAAGAAAAAAAGAAAGTAAATGGCTATAAAAAGATGTACCAAGGAAATGATAATTTTTAAAAAAAGTCAATGGGCGTTATTAATATTAGACAGACTATATGTAAGACAAAGAAAATTCTTAGAAAAAAGCTCATTCCATAATGATAGAAGTTCATTTGCTAGAAAAATGTACAAGTTTAGTTGAAAGAGCAGATTCTAGACCCAGTCTACTTATTTATTTTTAAAGAATTATTTTATTTAACTTTAATTAATTAATTATTTTAATTTGACCAGAGTGAGAAAGAGGGAAAAGGAGAAAGCAAACCACCTGGTCTGGGATTTGAACCGCATTGGGCCATGTGGGAGTCCAGCATCCTTAACCATCATACTACCTGCTGGCCCCAAGACTCAGTTTAATTCCAGCTCTGCTCTTTACTTAATCCTTGTTATTATATTGGCCAGTTTCCTTATATATAAATGTGAGTAACAACAGTACCTGCCTCTTAGGGAAGCCGTAGGATGACCAAACTAGTGTGGATTGAGGGTGACTGGAACAGTGCTTAGGATATACATACACAGGGCATGAAGTTGCAGTCCTAAAAACATGCATCCATTTGGTGGCATGACTGGATCCCACATGCCAACTACATGGTCTGAGTCCCAGACCTGGCAGTTTGAAAAACAGGCGTGAAGAAAACATGCTGGATTCCACATGGCTGGCTGTGCAATTTGAGTCCTAGACCCTACGAGGGTGTGTGCATGTGTGCCCAGAATCCCGAGAGGATGATGGACGAGAAAGGATTGCAATGTGGCCAACCCACAGGGTGTTTTCTCACTTCCCGTTCCCACCCTCCCTGTGTCTCCAATAAGTGCACACTTCCTATAGCAAGACACTCTGTGCGTATATGTGTGTATATATATAGTGTATATACATATGTATATATAGATATTTATATATAGGAAAGTTTGATAGAACTACAAAAATGAAGAGATGCTAGCCCAAGTTCCCAATGGGTTATTTTTAAAATATTATACATTATGTCAGTGATTTTTTTTTTTTAATTCAGTAAGGATATAAAAGAGTCGGGACCAGCAGTTAGCGTAATGGCTATGTCGCTGGACTCCCACATAGTCGACCACGGTTCGCATCCCGGACCCAGTGGCTTAAAGCTCACACTGGGCATGTGTGTGTGTGCGTGCCCAAGATCCCGAGAGGAGAATGGAGGAGAAGGGATTATGGCGCGGCCATCCCCCCTGGGGGGTGATTTCTTGCTTTCTGTCTCTCTGTCTCTCTCTGTCTGTCTGGCGAGCGCATGCGCCCTATAGCAAAAACCTTTCCAAAAAAAGAAAAAAAATAAAAGAGTCGACAACACAAAAAACTTAATAGATAGATATAAACATTGTATCAAACAAACTCATATACATTCTCTTCTAAAGCCAGCGTATAGTGGCTCATAAGGTGAATTTCAGAAAATTTCATATAGAGCATGTCTGATAGGAAAATTATATTCTTGAACTACAACACAATAAAGCTAAAGAAAAGGAAAAGATAAGTAGAAAATCCTCATCTGTTTGAAAGTAAAATATATGCTTCTAAAAATTCAAATGCATGGGGCCAGCAGATGGTGTGGTAGTTAAGGCGCTGGACTCCCACATGACTGACCACAGTTTGAGCCCTGGACCTGGAGGCTTGCTTTCTCACTTTCCGTTTCTCTCAGTCTCTCTCTGGTCACATTTAAAAAGAAAATGAAACATAAAATAAATAATTATCTAAAAAAAGAGACAATATCTTGAAGTGAATGTGAATTAAGACAACATATCACAACTTATGGGATTGAACTAGGCCAAATTTGAAGGAACACGATAGCTAAAAAATGTGTATATTGGAAAAGAAGAAATACTGAAAAGTAATGAACTAAAATTTCATCTAATGAAGTTTGGAAAAGGATAATCCTGTGTCCAGGGCCTCCCACTATGCGCCTGTCTGGATAATATACTAATATGGGATGGACCGTTAGAGGGCAGACAGGAATTGCAGCTTTGCATGGCTTTAGCTTTTTTCCAGTGCAGAGGGGTCTCTGACCCTTGTGTGAAGTGCACTCATGGGGAACAGTCCCTAAATGGTCCCAAAGAAAGGAGAAAACAGAAAAGAATAAAATTCAGAGTAGAAATAAATGCACTTGAAAACCAACGTATAAAAGAGGATCAGTAAGCTAAAAGATTTGAGACTAATAAAGTTGACTAACCTTCAGTGGACTTGATTAAGAAAAAGAGAAAAGGTACAAATCTATTTCAGCAAGGAACAAAGGGACATCATTATAGTTCCTGCTGGCATTAAGAAGAAGAAAAGGAAGGAGGAGGAGGAGGGAGAGGAAAAGAAGAAGAAGAAGGAGGAGGAGGAAGAGGAGGAAGAAGATGGAAGGAGACAGAAGAAAAAGAAAGAGGAGGAGGAGAGGAGAAGGAAGAAGAGGAAGAAGAAGAAGAAAGAAGAAGAAGAGGAGGAGGAGCAGGAGGAGGAGGAAGAAAAGAGCAGGATAGGGCCCGCAGGCGGCATGGTGGTTAAGGGGCTGGATTCCCACATGGCCAACCATGACTTGAGTCCTGGACCTGATGACTTGAAAATCATGCTGAGTCTGAGTATCCCTAAGATACGAAGAAAAGAATGGAGGAAAAGGGAACGCAATGTGACCATCTGCCTTGGAGGGTGATTTCTCATTTTTCCTCTCTCTGGCTCTCTAGTGAGTGCATGTACCCTATGGTAAAAACCTAAAAATAAATAAATAACCCTATTTTTTTAAAATAATTTTATTTATTATTATTATTTTAAAATTTGTTTTAGGGCACATGCATCCACCAAAGAGAGAGCGAGAGAAAGTGAAAAAGCAAGCCCCCAGGTCTGGGACTTGAATAGTGATTGGCCATGTGGGAGTCCAGCTCTTTAAATACCATGCCATCTGCTGGCCCATCCCCTAGATTTAGAAGAAATAGTGTCTGAGTCCATTCAGGATGCTATAATGAAATACATTAAACTGGGTCATTTGTAAATAGTGGAGATTTATCTGTCAGGGCTCTGGTGTGGGCAGCCAGCAGACTCAGTGGTAAGGGCGAGCCCTCTGCTCCCCAGGCGGCACCTGCCTGCAGCAGCCTCAAATCAGCTCCCTTCAGCCTCTTTCCTTAGGGCACTAATTCCATTCAGGAGGCTTCCACAGGAATTTTGGAGGGACACATTTAGACCACGGCAAACAGTCTAATATTCCTAGAAAAGGATAACTTACCAGAAATAGCTCAAGAAGAAATAAAAGTTCTAAGTTGTCTTATAAACATCGAAGCAATTGAATCAGCATCGAAATCTTTCTACAAAGGAAAGTTCAGACTCAAATGGCTTCACCCTTGAGTTCCACCAAATCTTAAATTAAGGACAAAACATGCCACTCATGTACAAACTTCTCTACAAAACAGAAAAATAAAATACTCTCTTGCTCATTTTATCGGACAAACATAATTTTGATACCAAAACAGGTAATAGTTTAAGAAAACAAAACTGTAGATTAGTCTCACAAATAAATACAACATTTAAAAACAAAATATTAACAAAATGATATAATCTGCAGTTAACAGATGAAAGGAGAAAGATCACATTATCTAAATAAATAAAGTCATTCATAAAATAACATCTATTTATGATTTTTCTAAAACAACTTAGAAATTGAAGGAAACTTTCTTAATTTGATGAAGTTTATTTTCTACAAAGATTAGAAAAGAAAATATATTAGAAAAGAAGAAATACAGCTATTCACAGGTGATATGTATGAGTGTGTATATGGGTACATGTGTATGAGAGACACATTTAAAACAAAAATATACAGGAAAAAATGTAAAATTATTGAACATATCCTAGGCAAATACAAACCAAAAGAAATCTGGTGTAACAATCTGATATCAAAACTGTTGTAAGGCCCAAACCAAAATCCCAAAAGGAGGATGGAGACAGGATTGCAGTATGACCAGTCCCCCGGGGGGTGATTCTCACTTTCTCTATCTCTCAGTCTCTCTGTCTCTCTAGTGAGCACCTACTTACTACCTATGGCAAAAACTTTTAAAAAAAGCAAATCAGAAAGAAAAGGGCGTAATATTACAAGTAAAAGATAATGAACAATTGAGTGAGAGATTTTAAAGCTGTCTCTTTGCAACTGACAGATCAAGCAGATAAATAATAACCAAAGATATGAAAGATTTGATTACTGTGTCTGATAAACTTGGCTATCAAATAGTAGAGGTCACTACACATTGCCTTCCGGTGCACACAGACCTTCCTCAACGTGGGCTACACTAAGGCCACGAAGGAAATCTCAAAGAAACAGCAGCGTCATTTAGGTCATCTTCACAGCCTTACATAAAATCGTTCTTAAAGAGCTATTTTCATTTTATTATTATTATTATTATTATTTGCTATAGGACACATGCACTCATCGGAGAGAGAGAGAGGGAATGTGAGAAAGTTAGCCACCAGGTCTAGGACTTGAACTCCCATAGTCAACCAGGTGGGAGTCCTGTACCTCAACCACCATAACACCTGCTGACCTCCTTACATAAATTTTTAAAAATCTATTTTAAAAAGATCAATTTATAAAATCCTATATGGGTAAAAACTAAAAACAAAACAGGGACCTGCAGTTAGCATAATGGCTATGTCACTGAACTCCCATGTAGTCAACCACAGTTCGAGTCCCGGACCTGGTGGTTTAAACTCATGCCAGGCGCGTGTGTATGTGTGCCCAAGATCCTGAGAGGAGAATGGAGGAGAAGGGATGGTGGCATGGCCATCCACCCAGGGGGTGATTTCTCACTCTCTGTCTCTCTGTCTGTCTGGCAAGTGCTCGCACCCTATAGCAAAAATCTCTCAAAAATAAAAAAAAAAAAGAAAGAAAAAAACTAAAAACAAAACATAGTATGACTAAATGATTTTTGGAGTGAAGAACAAATAATAATGGAAATCATTAAATATTTTAAATTGAATGACAGTAAAAGTACCAAATGTCAAAACCTATAAGACAAAGAAAACTAAGCCAACATTCAGAGATAATTTAAAATGCATTTATTGGAAAAGAAGTGGTCCAGACCATGGTGGCACAGTGGTACGGCATGGCTACGTGACACTGCGACCACATGGGAGCCCCCTTTAGGACCCTCAGCTAACTTGGTCAGACCAGGCACTCCCAGGTCACCTGTGATCTGGCTGCAGGGAGAGTTGTGGTATGGCAAGACCCTGTCAAGGGTACCTGTCTCTCTCTTTCTAATAAAATACAATTTTTCAAGTTTCAAAACAAAAGTTAAGTTTTGATTTTATTAGCTCCAAATATATATATATGTATATATATATATATATATATACACACATACACAAACACATACACACACACACACAATGAGTAAACCCCATTTTTAAAGATTTACTTCATTCCATTTGCTATCATTATTATTATTATTATTTTTAATTTGACCAGAGAGAGAGAGAAAGGGAAATCAAGAAAGCAAGCCGCCAAGTAAAGGACTCGAACCATGGTCAGCCATGTGGGAATCCAGAGCCTTTAACTACCTCACCACCTGCTGGCCCCAAGTAAATCCCATTTATGGAGGGACTGAATAGAACATGGAACTGCCTACTTGGGCTGGGACATCTCATCTCATCTCCTGACCTTGGACTGGATTTACACCATGGACTTCCTTGGCTGAGAGACTAGAGTCATTCCCCCAGTTCTCCCGGGTCTCCAACTTGCAGATGGCAGAGCTGGGGACTTCCCAGCCTCCATAGTCATATGAGCCACCTCCTCATAATAAATACTTTCTTGTGTGTGTGTGTGTGTGTGTGTGTATAAAGGGACTTCAAAATCCTAGGGCGGAAATGAAATTAAACAATGAGCTTATTTTGGTGCAGAAAAATTTTGAAATCCGTGCATAGGTTTTTCATAATATGCATTTACTACGAACTTTTGAAGTGTATCCTATTGGTGCTGTTTCTTCAGAGAATCCCAAATAAAACAATCCCCATAGCTCTGTTCACCTCAATAGCAGAGCCATAGGTACCTTTTATGATGGTTGGCAGGAGCTCCGTCTTTCGTCTCTGTGTCACAGTTGCATAACAAACAGGCTTCCCACATTTAAACAATTCAAAATAAATAATAAATATGGACCAGCCCTATGGCCTAAGGGTGAAGCAAGCTGGAACCCACATGGCTGACTGAGGTTAGAGTTTCATCCCTGGCAGCTCATAAAACATGCCAAGTACATGTGCATGCACGCCCCAGATCCTGACAGAAAGGAGAAATAACGAAGAGATTGTGGCATGAACTCGCTCTATTGAGGGGTACTTTCTCCTTCTCTGTCTCTTTCTGGTGAGTGCGTGCATCCTCTGTCAATTGAAAAAATATATAACAATCAGTATTTGTAGGTAGGTAAGAATTCACATGGATACAGGTACTAAAAAGTCATGCAGGTGAGATCTTTCTTCTTCCTCATCTCCTGAGATAGCCCAGTACCTTTTCAGGGTGATGCTAAAGGTAATTCCTTTCAGAATCAGTTTATGCATAAATAAAGACAAGGCCT